>NC_091440.1:41585975-41674239 GCF_964237555.1 Oryctolagus cuniculus | reverse complement strand
AAAGGATGGAAAAAAGTTCTTTTTTTCAAGATTTATTCATGTATTTTAAAAGGCAGAGTGGACAGAGAGAGGAGGAGAAACAGAGAAAAAGAGAGAGAGAACTTCCACCCACTGATTCACTCCGCCAAAGAACCACAGTAATTGGGACTGGGCCAGGGGTGAAACCACGAGCCTTGAGCTTCTCCCAGGTATCTCCACAGGTGCAGGAGCTCAAGCAGTTGGACTATCTTTCACTGTTCCCCAGTTGTATTAGCATAGAGCTGAATTGGAAGGGGAACAACTAGGTCTTGAACCAGTGCCTACATGAGCTGCTGGCATTGTAGGTGATGACTTTACCTACTATGCCACTATGTCACCTTTTATTTCCCATAAAATAAATGTTAATGGATCTAAAGGGAGAGATAAACTTCAATACAATAATAATGGGGTACTTCAACATACTATTTTCTTCAATGCACGTTCAACCAGAAAAAAGTCAACAAAGGAAGAACAGAGCCAATCTACACTGTAAACCAATTGAATCTAGTAAATACCTACAGGATATTTCATCCCATGGCTACAGAATACACATTCTTTTCATAAATGCATGGAACATTCTCTATGGTAGATAATATGCAATACCATAAAATCTGTCTCAACAAATTCAAAAAAGTTGAAGTTTTGTCATATATCTTTCTGACCACAATGAAATGAAACTAGAAATTAACAACTTGAGAAACTTTTGAAAATATAAACAACTGGATACTGAACAATATGTTCTTGAATGAATAAGGACCTTAGAGGGAATCAAAAGGGAAATTAAAATATTCCTTTAATAGAATGAAAATGAACGTGCATATCAAAGCTTATGGGATACAGCAAATGCAGTATCCACAGGAAAGCTGATAGCATTAAGTGCCTCCACCAAAAAGTTGAGAAGGTATCAAATAAATAGTCTAACAATGCATCTCAAGTCCATAGAAAAATAAGAACGATAGAAACTCAAAACTTTAGAAGGAAAAAAGTAAAAATTAGAGAAGAAATAAAAAAATAGAAACCAAAATCTCTAAAAAATATCAGAGAAGTGATGAATATCAGAGAAAGAAGAAATATCAGAGAAGCTAGCTCTTTTGAAAAATTTTTAAAAATTCATTAACTATTGGTGCAACTAACCAAAAATAAAGAGAAAACTCAAATTAATAAAATCAGAGATGAAAAAAGGAGATGCTACATCTGATAGCTAGGGTATACAAAAACATCATTAGGAATTATTGCAAACGGTTATACGCTAACAAATTGAAAAGAAATTAAGAAAAAAAAAGATATTTTTGAATACATGTATTTTACCAAAATTGAGGCACACATACATAGAAAACCAGAATAGCTCACTAAATTAGACTGAAATTGTATCAGTATTTAAGAGCCTCCTAAGAAAGAAAAGACAGGGAACAGATGGATTCATTGTTGAATTCTACCAAACTGTTAAGTAATTCTCCTTAACTATTCAAAACAATTAAAAGAGAATCCTTCCAAACTAATTCTATGAGACCAATGTTACCTGAATTCCAAAACCACACAGATACAACAAAAAAGAACTACAGACTAATATCTTTGGTGAACCTAGATGCAAAAATCTTCAATAAAATGCTACTAAATGAAATCCAACATTTTAAAACATACCATCCACCCTGATCAAGTGGGATTTGTCCCAGAGATTCAGGGATGGTTTGACATAGGCAAATCAATAAACATGATATATCACATCAACAAAATGAAGTATAAAACCACTTGATGATCTCAATAGATTCAGCGAAAATGTTTGATAAATTAGAACATCATTTCATGACAACAACCCTTTGAGAAATTGGGTACAAAAAGAACATATATCAAAATAATAAAGGCAGTTTATAACATATCACTATTTTGAACATGGAAAAGCAGGAAGCATTTCCACTGAGATCCACTACCTGACCAGGATGCCACTCTCACCGCTATTATTCAATGCAATTCTGAATGACTTAGCCAGACTATTAGGCAAGAAAAAGAAACCAATGAGATGAAAGTTAGAAAGGAGGATATCAAATTATCTACGAAACCAACATTGCTTTGATATCAAAACCAAAGACAGGACACAAATAGAAAACTACAGACCTATATCTTTAATGAACATAAATGCAAAGATTCTCAACCAAACCCTTGCAAATCAAATCCTCCCCCCAAAAATCAAGAAGATCATACATCACGATCAAGTGAGATTTAACCCAAAAACACAAGGGTGGTTCAACATTTGCAAATCAATAAACATCATAAATCACATCAACAGAATGAAGAACAAAAAAACATGGTCATCTAAATAGATTAAAAAAAAAACCTCCACAAATTAGGTATAAAAGGAATATTCCTCAAAATTTTAAAGGCTATAGCACACACACACACATACACACACCAAAAACAGCCAGTGTCATACCAACAGCCAATATCAGATCTGGAACAAGGATGACAAGGATGACTACTTTTAACACTTTTACTCAATATAGTACTGGATGTTTTAACAAGAGTAATTAGAGAGGAGAAAGAAATAATGGGCATCAAAATTGGAAAAGAAAATGTCAAATTATCCATGTTTGCAGATGGCATGATGTAGTACATGGAAAAACCTACAATGCCACCAAAAAGCTGTAAGAAATGATAAATCAATTCAGTGAAGACACAGGTTACAAGATAATCTTACAAAAAAAAAAAAAGAGGTTTTTTGTATGCTAATGATGAACTCACAGAAAAAGAAATCCCATTCATCATAGCCACAAAAAATCAAATATTTAGAAACAAATTTAACTAAGTGAAAGATTTCTGCAAAGAAAATTATCAAACATTGATGAAAGAAATCATCAAGGATACAGAAAAAAATGGAAAGATATTTCTTTATCGTGGATCAGAAGAATCTATCATCAAAATGTCTATAATACCTATAGTAATCTTTTCAACAAATGATGCTGACCAAATAAGATGTATATATGTAGAAGAATGAAATTAGATGCATACCTCTCACCACATACAAAAACAACTCAAGATGTACCAAAGACTTAAATTTAAGACCTGAATCAATTTAAGACCTGAGAAAATTTGAGAGGAGCACTCCAAGACATTGATGTAGGGGACAATTACTTGAACAAGTCCACCAAAGCACAGGTAACAAAAGCAAAAATAAACAAATGGGACTATATCAAATTCAGAAACTTTTATATAGCAAAGGAAATAATCAATAGAGTGAAGTCAACAGAATGGGGAAAATATTTACAAACCACCAACATAAAGTGAAAAATACTGTTGAGTACTAGTTATAGCATTAAATCTCAATGTACAGCACACTAAGGACAAAGATCCTACACGAGGAGTAAGTGCATAGTGATTCCTGTTGTTGAATTAACAAATTGACACTCTTGTTTATGGCATCAGTAATCACCCTAGGCTCTTGTCATGAGCTGCCAAGGCTATGGAAGCCCCCTGAGTTCACCGACTCTGATCATACATAGACAAGGCCATGGTCAAAGTGGAAGTTCTCTCTTCCCTTCAGAGAAAGGTGATGACCCATTCTTTCCACTGGGATCTCACTCGTGGAGATCTTTCATTTAGGTTTTTTTTTTCTTTTTTTTTCCCCAGAGTGTCTTGGCTTTCCATGCCTGAAATACTCTCATGGGCTTTTCAGCCGGATCTGCATGCCTTAAGGGTTGATTCTGAGGCCAGAGTGCTGTTTAGGACATCTGCCATTACTAACTTTTTAAAATGTATTTATTTGACAAGTATAGGGACAGAGAAAACAGAAAGCTCCCATCCTCTGTTTCATACCATAAATGTGTGTTACAGCTGGATCTGGGCCAGACCAAATGCGGGGACAGGAACAAATTCTAGACTTCTCACATGGGTGGAAGGAACCCAATTACTCGAGCCATCACTGCTGCCCCCAGTGTATGTATTAACAGAAAGCTGGAGCCAAGAGATAGAGCAGTTATCAAACACAAGCATTCCCATAAGGAATGTGGGACTCTTAGCTGGAGTCAATAGCTAGACTAAATGCCCACCTTTATACTCCTTTTTGTTTGGTCAGTTTTTTCTTGGAGCACTCTAGCGACTCAGGGTAGAAATCACAGTGAGAACATATTATAAAACTGTATAAAACTATGCCTGCACTGTGGCATAGAAGGTTAAGCTTCTGTCTGCAATGCTGGCATCACATAAGGGTGCTGGTTCGAGTCCAGGCTGCTCCACTTCAATCCAGCTCCCTGCTGATGCACCTGGGAAAGCAGCAGAAGGTAGCCCAAGTCCTTGAACCCCTAGTACCCACATGGTATACTTGGATGAAGCTCCTGTCTCCTGACTTCAGCTTGGCCCAACCACGGACATTGCAGCCAGTTGGGAAGTGAATCAACTGATGGAAGGTCTCTCTCTCTCTCTCTCTCTCTCTCTCTCTGTCTCTCTTTCTCTCTCTTTCTTCTCATTCTCTCTCCATATCTCTGCCTTTCAAATAAATAAATAAATAAATCTTTAAAAATTGAATATAATTCTGATTTATTTGGTATATGTGCCAGAAAATGACACATATAAACTGAGTGTGCGAATAAAGATACAGTGATTGAAAGAACTGAACATGTGATTCAGACACAGCAAATAATAAAGTGAATCTGGGAAAGGATTGATTGCATGTACAGTAGAAAGGAGAATGGAGATGGAATTTGATTATATAAAGGAGAACAAGGAAGTGAGAAAGAAAGAAAAGGTATAATTAGAAATTGAGTCATTAGAATTTGAAAATTCAAGCATGGAAAAATGTTGGATATTAAAAAGGTCAAAGTTGTTTACATGGAAATCATTATCTCAAGTGTAATGATTGTAAAGTGTATTTAACCTGAAAAAGATGAATATATCATAGTTAGGATGTTGATAAGTTATCCAAAATATTTGAATTTGCTAATGTGAAGGGAAAACTTTTACAGCAGGCTCCAAAGTTTCATTTTTATAGTAAAGTTGATCTTGAGGTTGATAATTTAATGACAAAAAAATCTATAGATAGGGATGTAAATGGATCATCTGTGAGTCAAAAGGAAAAAAGTATTTTGAAGGAAAGTGGAAGGACCAGGATTTGAGACAAAAAATAAACTAAGGGACTTTGTATCATTTATCTTCTAACATCCTATGCTGGGTATTCCTATAATTTTTTTTTTTTTATTTTTTTTTTAACTTTTATATAATGAATATAAATTTCCAAAGTACGATTTATGGATTACAATGGCTTCCCCCCCATACCGTCCCTCCCACCCACAACCCTCCCCTTTCCCACTCCCTCTCCCCTTCCATTCACATCAAGATTCATTTTCGATTATCTTAATATACAGAAGATCAGCTTAGTATACATTAAGTAAGGCTTTCAACAGTTTGCTCCCACACAGAAACATAAAGTGAAAAATAATAGATGATTTTTTTTAATGATGATGAAATCAGATCAGACCTATTGTCATGTTTAATCCCAGTGAGAGTCAAGTTGGGAGTTGATAGTTTCTTTTCTTTTCTTTTTTTTTTTTTTTTTTTTTTTTTACAGAGGATCAGTTTAGTATGCATTAAGTAAAGATTTCAACAGTTTGCACCCCCATAGAAACACAAAGTGAAATATATTATTTGAGTACTCATTATAGCATTAAATCTCAATGCACAGCACATTAAGGACAGAGATCCTACATGAGGAGTAAGTGCACAGTGACTCCTGTTGTTGACTTTACCAATTGACACTCCTGTCTATGGCATCAGTAATCTCCCTATGCTCCAGTCATGAGTTTCCAAGGCTATGGAAGCCCCTTGAGTTCTCCGACTCTTATCTTGTTTAGACAAGGTCATAGTCAAAGTGGAGGTTCTCTCCTCCCTAATTTTTTTAAAGATTTATTTATTTGTTTGAAAGTTAGAGTTACAGAGAGAGAGGAGAGGTAGAGAGAGCGAGAGGTCTTCATCCACCGGTTCACTCCCCAGATGGCCGCAACAGCCGGAGCTGCACTGACCTGAAGCCAGGACCCAGGAGCTTCTTCCAGGTCTTCCATGTGGGTGCAGTCGCCCAAGGAACTGGGCCATCTTCCACTGCTTTCCCAGGCCATAGCAGAGAGCTGGATCGGAAGTGAAGCAGCCCATCTGGGATGCTGGCTCTGCAGGCAGCGGCCTTACCTACTGTGCCACAGTGCCAGCCTCAAGTATATTCTTATAATTTTATCATTCAAACCAGGACAGTCTGAAGGATAATTTTATGTATTTTATGTGTGTAACATAATTGTGAGGAGTGAATTTAATTCATTTGACACAATTTTCACAAATTTGGGAAAGCTCTATCTGAAGGAGTAGGTGTGTTTAGATGTGTGTGTGTGTGTGTGTGTGAGTATACATGGGTATGTGTGTGCACATACATATGTGGTGATAATAAGGTAACTCATTTTAGAGTTCAAAAATGTTTGTTAATGATAACATTATGACACTATTAGGTAGACAACTATCATAAACCAAATCAGGAAATCTTTGATAGTTTGATTTAACTCTGAGTTTAATAAAATTTATTTGTTCTAAATATGTTGTTATCTGATTAGTTTCTCATATTTAAATCAGGTTAGAATATCATTCTTTTTTACAACAAACATAAGTGACAATCTATTACAACAGTGAAAATATCCTTTAATCATACCTGAGTTGACCCAGGTCTTATCTACCCTCATATGTGTCTGTCAACATGGAATGTAATTTGTCCCCGTGGATATTTTAAATATGTTTGTCATTTCTGTTTCAGACTGAACTATAAATCACATAGGATTCAGAATCAAACAGTTATCTTTAAAGATGCACAGTAGAATGGACAACAATTGCAGGTATCTCTTAATTCTTTCCACTTCTTGTTGGTAGAATGAGGATATTTTCTATTTATATATCAAATAATGCATGAATAGGTGAATTGATTTCATGGATGAAAAATTTTATTATGAAGTTCATGATCCTGGAATAAACCGTAAATTAATGATAAGCCATTGCATTCAGGGTACTTTGGTTTTAATGTATCTCCAAAACATAATGGCTGGTCCGCTGGTATTAAGACATAGAGCCCTAAGAGATGATTAGAGCATAAGGAACCTCTCATTAATGGCATCAAGACCCTCATAAAAGATGATTGGTGTAACATTTCGATTAGTTTACCCTTCTACCTTCCACTGCATAAAAACAGAATTCTTCCCTTTTAGAGGAACCATGTTGGAAGCAGAGGGCTACCCTCACCAGGCAGCTAAACTTGCAAGCCCCAGGATCTTGGATTTCCCAACCTCCAGAGCTGTGAAAATATAAATTTCTGTGTTTTTAAAATACTTAACCTGTAGGTTTTTTGTTACAGCAGCATAAAGTAAATGAGACTAAGGATTTGGTTAAGTCAGAAGATGGTTTTGCTATAGATAATTTGTTGGTTATGAAAAAAAAAAAAACAATAGAAATCAAGAGATACCTTGTGACACAAAATAATAGGAAAACAAATTTCAGGGACAATAATATTCCAAATGTTTCCCCATCGTGTTTCCATCTCATAATATTTTGCCAAAATATGTGAGTTGGTTTTTGTAGTTTCTGGTAAGGTAGAATTTGCATACAGAGGAATTCTTGAAGTTGGACATGAGGATCCATTATTTGTATACATTGACATGATTTTCATGGCTTGGAATAGTGAAAACAGAGGTCATTGTATATGCATTTTTGTTTTCTTTTTAATATTATTTTCTGCTCTAATTCTGTGTCTAGTTACGTTGAAATTGAGAAGGAGGAAATCGAGAAGAAATTGAGGTTAAGAAGGAAATTACAAGGATATTAAGAAGGTTATAATTTTTTTTGAATTTTTTCCTTTAACTTTTATTTAGTAAATGTAAATTTCCAAAATACAGTTTATGGATTACAATGACTTTTTCCCCTCCATAACTTCCCTCCCACCCACAACCCTCCCATCTCCCGCTCCCTCTCCCATTCCATTCACATCAAGATTCATTTTTAATTATCTTTATATACAGAAGATCAATTCAGTATATATTAAGTAAAGATTTCATCAGTTTGCACCCACACAGAAACATAAAGTGTAAAATACTGTTTCAGTACTAGTTATAGCATTAATTCACATTGGACAACACAATAAGGACAGAGATCCTACATGAGGAGTAAGTGCACGGTGACTCCTGTTGTTGACTTAACAATTTGACACTCTTGTTTATGGCATCAGTAATCTCCCTAGGCTCTAGTCATGAGTTGCCAAGGCTATGGAAGCCTTTTGAGTTTGCCGACTTCGATCTTATTCCGACAAGGTCATAGTCAAAGTGGAAGTTCTCTCCTCCCTTGAGAGAAAGGTAAGAAAGTTATAATTTTAAATAAAATTATGTCTTTTGTAGATGGAAACAGTATAAATACTTTTAAAAACACCAAAATAACACCAAGAGCTAATTTAAATTTAACTTTTGAATAGATTTATAGAAAAAGGGTAATCCAGGAATCTGAGTTGAGATGTTTTCTTATTTATTTTTGTTTTATATAAATATATTATTGAATATTGAATAATATCTATTATTATTGAATGCCACTTTATATTAATACTAGAATTCCTTTTTAAAAAATGAAAAAAAAAGTTTGACTGAATGGCATCATATAATCTGAATAATCAATCGGTAGACATTGGAGATGCTGTTTTATTAAAACACATACATAAATTTCTATGCTTAAAAACCACATTTTCATATTTCTTTAATATTTGCCTTTCAATATGTAGTGCTAATCCTTCCTTAATTTTTCAATAGCTACGTTTTCATTAAGTCATGTTAAAGTAATACTGTGGTCTTGATGAATAGTTCCTATTATACCAGTTTAGTGCTGATCAGAAAGTCTTAAAGTCCGCAATTTGACTTAAGATGTGCTTGATAGTGAAGCAAAACTCCTATTCTTTGTGACTTGTTCTTATAACTGCATATCTTATCACCACCATATATATATGGATATTGATGCAACCCTGTCCAATAAATGCATTAAAGCAGCTAGGAGGGTGTACTAGGTCTTTATCGGATGGTGTGAAGAGATCAGAATGGCAGAATGCAGAGCAGCGAAATGTCAAATGGCTAAAGTCCATGAACAATCAGGAGATTAGTAGATGGGGCCAATGTTGACACTTCAGTTCTTAATTATCCTAATTAGAGACCATCAGAACAGCAAAATAATGTTTATTGAGGCTGGCAAAGTGAAACATTTTCATTGTGCTTATTGCTTATTTTGGCAGCCATGTTATGTTGTTGACTCTCATGCTGCGTAGTTAACAAAATCTCATAAGCCATTTTATATGAACTGTGGTTAAACTCGGCCCCTCTCATCCTGTGCTTGCAAAATTGCTATTTTGAACCCAAGTATAATTATTTACATTTTCCATCTACTCTTACTAATTTTGGCTTTTTTAAATAGCACATGAGCATGTCATTCTCTTAGGGAATGATGGATATCCCCAGTCAATATAATTATAAATAGTATTTCTCATTAAAAACAATGTAGAATATATTTCTTATCTTCATAGTATAGAGAGAGAAAGTAATACATTATCATAACATCATGTGTTATATAGCTTACAATGAATTCTCACATACAGATTTCTAAGTGAGAAGATGATTCTTGTTTTTTACTGCTTTTCTTTTTTAATTGCCCAAAATTTTGAATGTATTTATGGTGTACAACATGATACTTTGAAATATGTATGCATGGTGGAATGGCTAAATCAAGCTAATTAACACTTGTGCTACCTCACTACTTATTTATCTGTGGCAAAAACACTTAAAATCTACTCTCTTAGCAGTTTTTAAGGATACAATACATTGTTATTAACTGCAGTAATTATGTTGTACTATAGATCTCAGAGTTATTCCTCCCATCAAACTGAAGTTTTGAATCAGTTGAGTCATCCCAATTCTGTGTCCCTGCTCCCTCTCACCAAGTCCCTGGTAAATCACCATTCTGTTCTGCTTCCAAGTGTTTGGCTTTTTTATATTATGCATGTAACTGAGGCAATGTGGTATTGTCTTTCTTTGCCTGACTAATTTCATCTAGTATAACATGAAGGTAATAGTTGAATTGAGTCTTATTGGATAAGAAAAAATATGTATATATAAAAAAGGAAAAGGGAGAAGAATCATTTGAGGCTGAGAGCCTGAAGACACACTCTGTGTAAAATATTCGTGGGCAAAAGAAGGTGTTCTGAAGTTTATTGATTGTTTTTGTTATTTTCCCCTTTCTTAATTGCCAGTCCAGCTAAATTATTTTATTGGACATCCTGTACTAGAATTATGGGTTATTCAACTTCTCCTATAATCAATATTTTCATTAGGAAAAAATACTAAAAATAACACACACATTATTATAACATAAGAAAGATAAATTAAACAGTGAATTACTTTTTCTTTTCCATGAAGTGGTTAAATAGATAAGCTTTAGAGAAAGACAAGTATGTAGTTGCTGTATTATTTTGGATGAAAACTCTATGACAGGAAAACTCAAAATTCAGTGGCTGAACAACAAAAAATTGTATTTCTTTATCTTTCAATATCAGAAATACAGCACAGAGAACAGCTCTGTGGCACAGCAGGATAAACCACTACCTGCAGCACCAGTAACCCATTTGGGCACATGTTCGAATCCAGGCTGCTCAACTTCCAATCCAGCTCCCTGCTAGTGCACCTGGGAAGGCAGCAGAGGATGGTCCAAGTCTTTGTGCACTTGAGCCCATGTGGGAGACCCAGATGAAGCTCCTGGCTCCTGGCTTCAGTTAGGTCCTACCCTGGCCATTGAGGCCATTTTGGGAGTGAATCAGCAGATGGAAGATTCCCTGTCTCTCTGTCTCTCTCTCTCCTTCTCTCTGCAACTCTGACTTTCAAATATATAAAATAAATCTCAAAAAATACAGCACTACGTATGTAACATTTATTTGTATTTATTTTGTGTTCTTTATTAAATTTGCCTGGCACTAGTTTTGCCCTTTTAAGCTAAGAAAGATGAATTCTTAATGTTGGGGAAAGGTTTCTTCTTTGCTGCACTGATGTCAATTTTCTGGGTTTTTGAGGTATTTCTGCTTCTCAGAGTTGATTAGGGACCCAGGTTCCTTTTAAATACATAACTGAACACTGAATGTTCCTGAAAGTAGAAATCAAAGAAGGATATCAGCATAGTCATCAAGGCACACCTAAATATCTTAGGACACAGATCCACAACATGTCATATCAGTTTGTATCACAAAGCTAAGAATTTTTTTTTATTTGACAGAGTTAGACAGTGAGAGAGAAAGAGAAACAGAGAAAGGTCTTCCTTCTATTGCTTCACCCCACAAATGGCCGCCACAGCCAGAGCTTTGCTGATCTGAAGGCAGGGGCCAGGTGCTTCTTCCTGGTCTCCCACATGGGTGCAGGGGCCCAAGCACTTGGGCCATCCTCCACTGCCCTCCAGGGCCACAGCAGAGAGCTGGCCTGGAAGAGGAGTAACCAGGACTAGAACCTGGCACCCCATAGGATGCCGGTGCTGCAGGTGGAGGATTAACCAAGCGAGCCACTGCGCTGGCCCTTCGAAGATAAGAATTTGATCACATGGCCTCAACTAGCCACAGTAGTGGGTAACCGTTACAAGAGGTCAATCAAAGACCCAGATACAACCCTCGTATAGAGCTACAAAATAAGCCACCAGTCTCTGTGGCAAATAGGGACTCTGTCTGCTGCATTCTTCCCCTCACAGATGCTTCAAGAGTACTCCAGGATCCCAGTTGTTGCCATTTTAAATCTATGAACATTGTGACCTGTGTTTTAGATTTTACTTTTAAAGAAATGGTAGTTTGATCATCACTCCTGGTAGGCAATCTACTTTCTCTGTAATCATACTTTGGAATTTTTCCCTTATTACTAAAATCTATGGACTTATTTATTATAGCAAGGAATTCTTTGTGCACATTTAATCTGAAAAAAAAATTTAGAAAAGCATTCTTTATTTTGATTATGTTGCCTTCTATCTGCTTTTCTTTCCCAGTGAATGTCTCTTAATTTGTAAGATTTCTCTGTATCTGTCTTTTGTATATCTTTTATTGTCATTCCTAAAACTTTGTTTGTGATTATCAGTCATTCAACTAGGATTAGGTATACAACAATGAATTAAAAAAAAAAAATCCCTACTACAAAAAAAGAATGTGCTTCTTAGAGATTATGTTACAACAGAATACTATAGACAACAGACAAGAAATACATTTGATGTCAGATAATAAGTTCTTTGGAGAAATACAAGATAGGGGAAGGGAAAAGGAAGTCTAGTATAGTCAAGGAAGGCCTGAGGACTTTTGATCAGAGGCCTGAATTAGATGTGCTATGGTTTAAATAAGGGTTAAGTGTGTTGGAAGCTCGGTCCTCAATGTGGCAATGTGAACATTGGTTGAACCTTTAAGAGTGAAGTCTGGGGCTGGCGCTGTGGCTTACCTGGTTAATCCTCCACCTGTGGCGCCGGAATCCCATATGGGCACTGGGTTCTAGTCCCAGTTGCTCCTTTTTCAGTCCAGCTCTCTGCTGTGGCCCGGGAGGGCAGTGGAGGATGGCCCAAATGCTTGGGCCCCGCACCTGCATGGGAGACCAGGAGGAAACACCTGGCTCCTGGCTTCTGATTGGCATAGCTCTGGCCATAGTGGCCAATGGGGGAGGGGAATAAACCAACAGAAGGAAGACCTTTCTCTCTCTCTCTCTCTTTCTCTCTCTCTCTTTCTCTCACTGTCTATCTGTCAAAAAAAAAGTGGAGTCTGGTGGGAGATCATTGTGGGTTTGACCCTCAGAGAGGGTTAATGTTAGTTACATGGGATTAACTTTTGTGTGAATGAGTTGCTGTAGAAGAGAACCCTGGATTCCCCACTCTTTATCTTCCTGTCTTGCCATGCACTCTCTCCCTCTGGCATGTGTCTTGCTGTGATGCCACTTGCCATGATGGCAGATAGCTCAGGGGATACACATACAAATCCATTTGGTTACTCCAACTTGAACTCAGTCTCAAGTATTTTTAGTAGTAATAGAAAAAGGACTAATATTTGTGGGAGACAAAATGTTGTGAATCTCTGAACGAGCAAGTAGAAGAAACATAAACTGTCTTGAGACAGAAGCGTGGCCAGCAGGTTTGCGGACCAGAATGATCAAAGAACAAGGGTAGAAGGGCGATCATTACATAAAGAACAGGAATTTATCTTGGAGGAGAGCCTTATAGGACCCTGTAAGAATTTAGAATTTACTTTGTGTGGGGTAAAATGGTATTGAAGAAATTTGACCGGGGCAGTGATGTCATTTACCTGATTTTTAATTTATTTTTTAATTTATTTGTTTGAGAGGAAGAAAGACACAGAGAAAAAGATACACACACACTTGCATGCACACACATGAAGAAAGAGAGACAGAGAGAGAGAGAGAGAGAGAGAGAGAAAGTTCTTGTCTACTGGTTCACTCCACAAATGCCCACACTTGTAGAGAGCTAAAAACTTTATCCAGGTCTCCTATATAAATGGCAAGAACCCCATATTTATGTGTAGGGTCTATGGAACTTACATATTTTTCATAATTTTTCTGTAACTGTAATTCTACTCTAAAACAAAATATTAATTTTTATAAAGTTAAGAGAATGTGTAATGAATAAGAATCATGTTTTAGTATCATAAATATAGGCATCAGCATTATTTTCACATTTACTTCTTGAACATTTCTGAATAGTAACCAATCAAAATTTTCTGAGTATTTAAAAATTTAGAGCTTCAGATAAAATTCTATAATCAATAAAAGTTAAACAATACTCAATTGGCTTAGAGATGTCAAATTCTACATTGCATTTGTGTCTAACTCAAGTGCCATATTTTTTTCAACAAATACACTTTATTTTCTAGAGCTGTTTTAGATTCACTAAAATGACTCTTAAATATAATTTTGCAACTGAAAAGAGCCAATAACAGTTTCTTGCTTGGTTGATTACATGATAAATATTTTGTTGCCTACTATGTAACACTTACCAATAAATGCCAATAATAATTGCAACAAAATCTTTTGCTTTTAAAGCTGTGTAAAAGGCAGAAATAATCATGTAATCATCTTGTAATTATATGGTACTTACTATGCAATTACATAGTAAATACATTGTAAATTCAAAATAATTACATGGTTATTTGCATTATGCAGAGTATCTAATCCAATTTTGACAAATAAAACAGTGGTAGCATCCAAAGGAATGCCCAAATTTCTCCCACCTACATTGTAGATTCAGAAATAATGGGATTAATTAAAGTAAGTCCTTGAACAAATGCATGATAACAAATGATTAGAAACTAACCATTCATATTTATGACATAGGTAGAATTATAAATTAGTGCAGAATGGGATTAGCAATTAAGTACAAATTATCAATTAAAATTTATGCTAACTTTGATGTGGGTGTTGGTGATATGAATGGTGTTTTCTTAAGAAAAATTAAATCAATACTTTATTTAGATGAGAAAAAGTTGCCAAAGTGATGTTGTATGTGATTATTATTACAAAGATTGCCACTTTGCATTTTAATCATTAATATTTCTTTTAATGGAAACATTTTAATCTATACAGTGATATTTATAAAAGTCTATAATATTTTTGAGTCCCCAAAGTGTTGTTGGGACAAATGAATTTTTTTGCATTTTGACAATTGAAACAAATATTTATCTTTAAAATAAATTTGTTATGAGACTGACATCTAGAATGGCAGAAAAAGGAAGATAGGTTTTTCCACCAAAAAAGAACAGAAAATTATTTTTAATATATCATTTTATGTTTCTAGACATTGTGCTAAGGACATTGAGTAAACTGGAAAAAATCTTCCTTCAGCAAAATCTGCTATATTTCGCTAAGAATTGTGAATGTGCGGGGGCTGGAGCTGTGGCGCAATAGGTTAATGCTCTGCCTGTGTCGCCGGCATCCCATATGGGCACCGGTTCTAGGTTCTAGTCCCCGCTACTCCACATCCAGTCCAGCTCTCTGCTATGGCCTGGGAAAACAGTAGAAGATACCTACGTCCTTGGGCCCCTGAACCCACGTGGGAGACCAAGAAGAAGCATCTGGATCCTGGCTTTGGATCGGTGCAGCTCCGGCAGTTGCAGCCAATTGGAGAGTGAACCAATGGAAGGAAGACCTTTCTCTTTGACTCTCTCTCACTGTCTGTAACTCTACATCTCAAATAAATAAATAAATAAATCTAAAAAAAAAGAATTGTGAATGTCTGTAGTATTTTATCCACAATCCATTTCTTCCTAGCATTTCCAAGATTCAAGAGGACACTCTCTCCTCTAGTTCCCAGTCTCAACCCTTCTCTTATTTCTCCCAAGCCTCATGTTGCTGAAACTCAGTTTGAAGAAGGCAAGGGCTCCCTTTAAACACCCAGTTTCCACTCAGACAACAAAAGCTCTACTGAAGATGTCACAGGACAAGAATACTGAGGCCTTGTCAGTCACATCCAATCTTGCTTTCTCTTTGGAGATTCTACATAGCAATCCAATAAAACTGGGGAACATGTCCCAGAATCTACATAAATCCTTTTCACAGAACAAAAATGAAATTCTTGGAGAACTGACTCACTGTCCCTGCTCACAGCCCTTGTACAGCTGTGTAGAAGTTATGTCCATCCATCGGGAGAAATGTGTTGTAATGACAAAAAGTTTCAGGAATGACTGAATTTGGATCAGAGAATAAAGAATTCCTTACATATAGGAAAAGGGGGCATTGCAAAAAACAATGGAGATACTGGTAAAGAAAAGGGCCTGGGGACAGCATTGTGACATAGTAGGCTAAGCACTGCCTGCCGCATCCCATATGGGTGATGGTTCCTGTGGTTCCTGTCCCAGTTGCTCCTCATCTGATCCAGCTCTCTGCTAATAGCCTGGGAAAGCAGTAGAAGACGGCCCAAGTGCTCAGTCCCCTGCACCCATGTGAAAGAAAGGCTCCTGGCTTCAGATTCCCCCAGCTCTGGCCATTGCCAGCCTTTTGGGGAGTGAACCAGCAGATGAAACACCTTTCTCCCTGTTTTTCCATCTCTCTGTCTATAACTCTACTTCTCAAATAAATAATTTTTTAAAAAATAAAAAAGTGCCCACAGTTATCTTACACTACAGGCACTACAGGTAGTAATGTCGTAAGTTTAACTGAGGGATGTGGGCAGGGTGGGAGGGGACAGGGGAAAATGTATCAAAATGAACTATTACTGAGATTGCATTTACCTTTGTGGTACAAGAAGACTGTGAGTAACACTAGGTTAAAACACCTGAGGAGCAGTTAGAGCAGGACAGGATATAGAACTGAAAACAGTTCCCAAGTTATGCACAGATCAAAATAGTGGGCAAAAGTTTCACTGAAAACCAGGGAGTTAACAGCAATCTTGAATGAAATACAGCAGAACAATAAAGATTTCTGACCAAGAAACAATGAGTAATAAGCAAAGTTTAAAAATTAAAAAAAAAAAAAAGATGCATTCTTAGCAGCCAAAAAACACGTGCACATACCCAAGGATGCATCCTCTTAAAAGGATGTGTTCAGATAAATACCATGTTACTATTAAGGACTATTTGGAAACATAAAATTGTAAACTCTGTGACCTGTGATAGTTGCTTCCAACCATACATATATTGAGTAGTGAAGAATATGAGGACATCTGGGACTGAAGATGAAATTTTGACCATTGTTTTAATCTGACCCAGGGAAATCCTGAGGTAGTTAGTAAAAAAGGTAAAAAGAAAAACAACTTGAAGAAAGTCATGAGAAATTTCACATTGTAACAGAAATAGGTGTCATATAATGTTTTAGCCAATGCATTAAGCAAATAATGTTATTTAAACAAAGAATGTCTGTTAATGATTTAACAAACACAACACCATCACTAACTTCAAAGAGGTCAAAGTTAATAATCCTGAGTTGTTATAGTACCTAAAATTTCAATTTTTTCAAGAATATGTTACAAAACTTGAGAAAAGACTATGAGTGACATATATATCAAAAATAAAAAATTTTAAAAAGACTGTAAAAACTGCTTCTAAAGCTGTCCAGATTATTAGTGCTAACAGTCAAAGTATTCAATATAAATATGTTTAAAAATTGAAGACAGCCATGTTTTAAAAGTTAAATGATGGCTGGATGACAATGTTTCACTAAATTGAGACTCTCACATAGAAAATATTAACAAATATATGAACTTTCTTTAACAAGAACCAAGAGGAAATACTAGAGTTGAAAAGCACATACACAAAATGAAGAATCCACTAGAAGTTGCAACATTAGATTTGAACTGGTAGAAGAAAATTCAGCATAATTAAAAATAGGCAAATATAGAGTATCTATCAGAAGACCACACAGAAAAGAAAATCAACAAAATCATAAAAATGTGCAGCAAAAATAAGCACATTAACACTTACTTCTGGGAATAGAAGAAAGAGAGAAGACAAAGGTGCAGGAAAACTTTTTGAAGAAATAATTATTGAAACCTGCCATATTTGACTTAAAAAACAATAACATAGACATCAAACATCTCAACCAGCTCCAATTAAAATAATTGCAAAGAGAGCCAATGTCTAACATAGTACTTAAAATATTGAAAAGAAGAAATCTTGAAAATATTTTTCAAAAGCAATTAATTACATACAAGAAATCTTCAATAACATTAATAGTTTGGCTTTTTTTCATAACACAATGGACAAAATTCAACAAAGAGAGAGATCAACCAGGAATCTAATAATTTTTAAAACTTTCTTTCAAAAATAAAGGCAAAATAATGACACTTTAAATTAAATTGAAGCTGAATTGTTGCTAAAAAATGCCTTAGAAGAAATGCTAGAGTATGTTCTTCAAGCTGAAAACAAGTGATTACAGTAACCTAAGCTCACAAACACCCATAAAAATGAGTATAGATAAAGGTTATCATGTAGGTAATTATGTTGAAAAAGTATTATCACATATTAATTCCCTCTTTTTAATAGATTGGATTACTCACAGAAAGAAAACTATAAAATGATGATGACAGATGAGAGATACTTAGATACATAGAAAGACAGACAGAAATGTTGGGTTTAAATTGTACCCTCCTCCCAAGGGTATGTTGACATCCTCACCCAACTGATACTCACATATGTGTCCTTATTTGGAAACAGCATCTTTGTAAAGGTAACTCAGTTAAGATGATGTCTTTCCTAATCTAGTATTCCTGTAAGAGGAAAGAGCCTGAGGAAAGGAAGTCATTTAATGATACATAGACTCACAGAGATGCAATGTGATCACAGAGGCAGAGAATGTTATGCTGCAGCTGCAAACCAAAGAACACTAAGAATTAAGATCATCTCCAGAAACTAGGAATGTGCAAGAAGTATTCTAATCAGAGTCTAACAGAGGATATAACACTGATACCCTGACTTCTGACTCATAGCCTCCTAAACTGAAAAAGAATAAACATCTGTTATGTTAAACCAATTATCTGTATGGATAGAGATAGTTCTAGATACCATACTGTCTTTAATAATTATACATCTAGTTACCTTTATCACATTCAGTCTTTCACATGGATTCCAAATACAGATATGGACACAGATATATAGATATAATAAGTATTGGACTTAACATTTCATCAACATTCTATTAATTTGCTAGTGCTGTCAGATAAAAGCTCTACAGTCTAGTAGTTTAAAATTTCAATTATATTTTCTCACATTTCTAGAGCTTAAAATTTTTTTAAAGATTTATTTATTTTATTTGAAAGTCAGAGATACACAGAGCAAGAAGGAGAGACAGAGAGGGAGAGGTCTTCCATCCACTGGTTCACTCCTCAATTGGCTGCAATGGCGAGAACCAGGAGCTTCTTCCTGGTCTCTCAAATGCATGCAGGGACCAAGGACTTGGGCCATCTTCCACTGTTTCCTATGCCATAGCAAAGAGCTCTATGGGAAGTGGAGCAGCCAGGACTTGAACTGGCACCCATATAGGATGCCAGCACTGTAGACAGTGGCTTTTATCTGCTACGTCACAGCGCTGGCCCCCTAAAATTTCAATATCAAACTGTAAGCAAGGTTGATATCCTTGAAAGTCTATCTCTTTTGCTTATGTGGTTATCTTCCCCTTCCATCTTCACAGAAGTCATTCCTCTGTGAATGTCTGTGTGAAAATTTACTCTTTTTATACAATTTAAGGGACATATTTATGTATTTGGAAGGCAGAGTGACAGAGACAGAGGGATCTTCTTTCTGGTGGTTTACTTCTCAGATGCCTGTAATAACCAGGATTAGGCCTGGCTGACACTATGGGTCAAAAGCTCCAGGAACATGAATAGCAGATTTCCAAGTGTATGAATTATATCTGCTGATCATCTGGTGCATAAGTAGAAATGTTGGACTGCAAGTGGAGTAGATGAGACTCAAACCAGGCAGTCCAATTTGGGATGTAAGCATCGCAAGTGACAACTTAACCTACTACACCAAAAGACCCACTCAAATTTACTCTTTAGATTAAAGGTATCATTCCTATTGGATCAAGATCTACTCTGAAGTCTCATTTTAACTTAATTACACCTTAAAGACCTTACCTCCAAATAGAGTCATGTTCTGAGCTACTGGAGTGTTGTCACATAGATGTACAGCTGATGGTGCAGCCCAAACTGGATATGCAATCTGTTTGAAAATAACAACATAAAATAGGTATGTGGTAAAGGGAAGTTATTTTGGACCATCCAGTTTCGCCCAAGCTAATCGTTTGAACCCTCAAGAAAATAGAGCAAGTGGAGGAAAAAGAGAGAATCAAAATATTGTTACTTCAAATGAACTCCATTTATTGCTACTGGTTTTCAGGATGCAAATCTAGGAATGCAAGTGTTACCTAGAAGATGGAAAACGCAAAGAAACAGATTGTCTCATAGAGCCTCCAGAAACAATTGTTCCTCAGACAACCCCTTGACTTTTACCAGAGTTCAATCTCTGACCAACAGAACTGTAAAATAATTCATTTGAATTGTTTGCTCACTAAATTTCTAGTGACTTGTTACTAACATATAAAGTCACAATTGTGACAATTTAGTATTATAGTTTTAATATACAATGATGTAATTTGTACATCAGTTTCCTGGGACTACTGTTACAAAGCATCACAAACGGAGTGGCTTAAATAAACAGAACCTAATTATCTTAAATTTCTGGAGCCAGAAGTCTGAAGTAAAGGTGTTCCCAGGAATATATTCTCCCTGCAATACTAAGGGCAGAATCCATTCTGTATCTCCTCATTTCTGGTGGAGATGACAGATCATTATTGGGCCTAGGATAGCTATTACATAACTCCAATCTCTGCCTATGTGGCCACATGGCATTCCCTTTGCATGTCCGTGTGTACACATGTGTTTCTTTAAAGGGCACAATCACATTGGACTAAGGCCTTACTCTACTGCACCATGACCATATCTTAGCTTAACTCATTACATTTGCAATGACTGTATTTCCAAAGAAGTTCATATTTTGTGGATATCAACATGTACTTTCTTGAGGGACACATTTCCACTCATATCAATTTCTATAAAACAAAGCACAAAAATGGAAAATGGAATGGGATTAAATAGCAATAAAGATTTTGGTTGTATGTAGTTAGTAAATGTGAAGTAGATTTTTAAAAGCTGAGAACTGCATTTTATGACCTAAAAAAAAGTTAAAATAATTTTTAAAAATTACAAAATTGCTAATGGAATTAAATTGTAGAACTTGATAGTATTCATTTACCTTTTTTTTTTTTTTTTTTTTTTTTTTTTTTTTTTTTTTTTTTGACAGGCAGAGTGGGCAGTGAGAGAGAAAAAGAGAAAGGTCTTCCTTTTCCGTTGGTTCACCCTCCAATGGCCGATACGGCCGGCGCACTGCGGCCGGTGCACCACGCTGATCCGAAGCCAGGAGCCAGGTGCTTTTCCTGGTCTCCCATGCGGGTGCAGGACCCAAGGACTTGGGCCATCCTCCACTGCACTCCCGGGCCACAGCAGAGAGCTGGACTGGAAGAGGGGCAACTGGGACAGAATCCGGTACCCCAACCGGGACCAGAACCCGGTGTGCCTATGCCGCAGGCGAAGGATTAACCTATTGAGCCATGGTGCCTGCCGATAATATTCATTTAATATTTAGATATGTAGGTAGATTATAGATGATAGATAAAGAGATACAATTTAAAAGCAGATATATATCTAACCACAGCAGTAGTAACTGAAATGTACATGAATTACCAATTCATCAAGATGTATTAATTAATTGGATTTATATTAAAAAATAAAAGAATAAAAGAATGAGTTATTTACTATCTATAAAAACTTTATTTTAGATTCAGAGATATAAATATGTTTAAATTAAAAGGACTGAAAATCTGTATTATGAAAACAGCAATAAAAAAGAAATACAGTATGGCTCTACTAATATCAGCAAAAATGGTTGGAAACAAAAGTTTTTACTAAAGATAATGGAAGATAACCTTGAAAACCAAGAATTTATTTACTTGTAAAATTTTTATTTCCCTATTTCAAAACTCACTGCAAGCCAGAGTAATTATCAGAATAATGGTATATATGATGATAAAATAGATACAGGTATGGACATATACATTTAGATATCAACAGATTCCTAGTAAATCAAGTAAGGGCTATGGTATACTGATATTTTAGATTTAGGTCAGTGGATTTTGGCAAGGTTACTAAGACAATTAAATGAGGTCTTTTCAACTAGTGAGAGGGAGGTGATATTCACATGTGAAATAATGAGTTTGGATTCCTACCTCACACTGTATGCAAACATTCACTCAAAATGGGCCAGAGACATAAATGTAAAAGCTTGACATTATAAAATTTCTAGAACAACATGTAGAAATAAATTCTTATGTAATTGGTATCTGGATGATAATAACTTCTTAAATTGATACCAAGAACAAATGTTAAAATACAAATACATAAATTGGACTACACCAAAATTAAAAACAGCTTGAGCAAATGACAACATAAAGAAAGATAAAAGATAGCCCAACAAATTGGAGAATGCAAAGTACTGAGTGTGAGTAACTATAGAAAAGAGGAAATATGAATTGTTATCTTATATTCTAATTTATTTTAGGCAATAATAACAAATCTATTTTAAGATTATTAGATGTATACTCAAATTGCAGGTTTTGGTTTAATGGATCTTAATTTTTTCTCACAGTTTCTGAGTACATTTTCGAGTAACATGAGAACCATTGCCTCAAATTTTCAAATGCCTTGTTATACTTAATTCTAATGAGCAATGTAATGTACCATCAGCTTTTACTTGGATTTTGCTACTACCTTAAAAATACATCTTGCATAATGTATTATAATATGGATTAAATCAAAAGGCATAACGTTAACAGTCAACTATGTTGTTCATTCAAGTCAATGTACTTATATATACAAATCTGATATTTACTTCTTAAAATATTTAGCAGGCATAAGTGCCCATAAATCAGTTATGACAATCATTGTTAAAGCAATCAATAGTAAGGAATATGCATTAATTCAAATAATATCGATAGGCTCATGAACCTGCATCAGTCTTCTGTGAAGTAAGAAAAATGAGACATCTTCTCCCCCAAATCAATATTTTTCTTTTTATGTCCTTCACTTGAAGATTATCAATAATACATTAATTTTTTACCTTATGTGTCAATGGTGTAATTTTTAAATACAAACATCTTTGGATTTTAATGTAAAATCCTTGATCCGCAAGGAAAGGAGATATGTTTTTTGGAAACCTTTTTCTGAAGTTTAATTGTTGCTTATAGATATTTACACACACTTAACACTGTATCTGCACAGGCACTTCTGTGTATTTGTGTGCAACAGCATGAGAACATTCGTCGTTTAAAAAGCACCCTTCGACCCATGGAAAATGCTCATTTGTTTCATTCTGAAGGTAAATTGCATGAAGAAAATAACGGAAATCTCGGTACACATCTTTTTTAGCCCTTGTGAACTGAAAT
Organism: Oryctolagus cuniculus; assembly: GCF_964237555.1. Taxonomy (NCBI): domain Eukaryota; kingdom Metazoa; phylum Chordata; class Mammalia; order Lagomorpha; family Leporidae; genus Oryctolagus; species Oryctolagus cuniculus. Next base: position 41,651,182 of record NC_091440.1, on the reverse strand, counting down.
GTTATACTTGTATGTACTTGGGTAAAAGTACAAAATGTGAAATTACAACACCCATTCATCAAAAAAGAAACATTTTAATTGGTTATAGGTGGAAAATATCTACTTGACAGTCAGTTTCTCACTTTCACGTAAGTGCTTTGCTGCTTGGATGCCTAATCTTGTTTAGTGTAGGGAAAGTAATTTGACATGAAAGTACCTAGATGGCTGCCGAAAATTAATTGCCAATTAAAAAAGAAAAATGTTTGTGCTACTCTATAAACAAGCCAATGTATAAACCTTTCAGTCTTGTTGCTTTATTTATGTCTGTATAGATCTGGTTTCAAGCTATTTGCATACAATTTACAAATTCATATTATAATTCTCCAGTATATTTATGATTTTATAGTTGTATATATTTTACCTCCATGAGAAATATTTATTTCTGTATGCTTCTCTTGCTTATTATTTAAGAAAAACATCACATTGCATTTGATGGTTTATGTGTCTTCTTTAGAATAAGACATTTTTATTTGGAAAAGGGAAAGAAAATACTTTACCAACACCAAGAGGCACAGATTGAAAACACACACACACACACACACACACACATACACACACACTTTTTTCATAGAAACTCTGCCCTCACAATTTAGAAAATGTTCCATACCTTTTTTCTCTATGTTTGTTTCAAAAGTATTGAGGTTAATGGATTCTCAGAGGTAAAAGAAGATCCTTCCCGTATGAAGAAAACTCCTGGAGAAATTAAAGGATTCTGAGACTTTTAATTTGTGTAAACTGTTCTTCATTTGGGAATCTGAACTGGCAAAAATCAGAACCATTCAATTTTTCAGCTCTCTCCTTTAAAATGGTAAATTTGAATGAAAGAGAAGATCTAAAATCATAGACTAGAATAAAATCAAGTGGTGAGGGGAAAATACCAATGTTCTATAATGTTAGGAGATAAATCAGCAATTGCATACATGGGAAAGGTGGTGAATAATTGAGAAAATAAATGATATTTGAGCCTAAGTGTGATATAAAAGATAAACTGAATATTCCTAGCAAAAAATATGAAATAATGTAACAAAAAAGACAAGACACATGGCAGGGAGCTATGTAATGCCTGTATAAAGGTAAAGGGTATGTATATCATGACTGTCCCTCTAACCTTTTTTAAAAGCAGAATTTTAAATTCTCACCATGTAAGTATGGGAATTATATTATTTTATTTTATTTTTGTGTACTAGTTTCCTAAGATCATGTTTAAAATTAACACTTCTACTTAATATTGGCCAGATTTCCTTATTTCCCATTTAGAAACTTTGGCAGTTCTTTTCTGTTGTGTAAAAATGCCGGTGAGAAGAAAGTTGGTCATTTATTCTAGAAAAACCACTCACCAGACCTATCATACTTTACCTAAGGGGAGCAATAGTCTTTAAAAATTATAGTAGGGACTTCAGCATTTTACTTAGTTAAGAACAAAACATGTTTCTTATTAAGAGTTCAGTAAACCAGCACATCTTTCACTTGTAGCAGTAGACCAGACCCAACTGACACTCATCGTCATTCCCATTGTCATACTGTTTCTCAACCTTGAGATTATCATTTCTTTGTCCCTGTACTGAATTAGAACATAAATGTATGTCAAAGTATTCAGCACTATATTAACACATGGTAGGCTTTCACTACATATTTGCTGGTTGAATGGAATTCTGTAGGTAATAAATTTGTTACATCCCTGGCATCTATCCTGCCTTTTCTTCCCCCAATATCCCTGTCTTTTATGGGTCTGTCTCTCAACACTTCTAACCTGAAGTGTTGCAAAAACTGCCAAGAAACATATTTTAATATTTATTGATTTCTTACTGTATGTCCTGTACTCTGAGAGCTGCCATTATGTGAATTGTCTTCCTGGTCTTTTTGCAATGCAGGTATTAATAGCCCTTATATTGTAAAAAGGACTGCAATAAAGTCTCTCTGAGTACTTTTGTCTGCATTTGCATTCATGGATCTACAGCACAGTTTCTTGGTCTGCATGTCCCAGTCTTAATCCTGTTCTTTACAAAATATGTTCTAAAATAAGATTGCAGATGCAATCAGTGCTTACCATTTCTCAAAATTGTCTTAGTACAAGATATACTCCAAAAATAATTTTAGTTGAAAATTTGTGGGCCGGTGCCGTGGCTCAATAGGCTAATCCTCCACCTTGCGGCACTGGCACACCGGGTTCTAGTGCCGGTCGGAGCGCCGGATTCTGTCCCCGTTGCCCCTCTTCCAGGCCAGCTCTCTGCCATGGCCTGGGAGTGCAGTGGAGGATGGCCCAAGTACTTGGGCCCTGCACCCATGGGAAGCCAGGAGAAGTACCTGGCTCCTGCCATCGGATCAGCGCGGTGCGCCGGCCACAGCGCGCCAGCCGCGGCGGCCATTGGAGGGTGAACCAACAGCAAAGGAAGACCTTTCTCTCTGTCTCTCTCTCTCTCTCTGTCCACTTTGCCTGTCAAAAAAAAAAAAGAAAATTTGTGTATGAAATCTGTGTATTTTTATATTATAGCCATATATTAATTCATTGTTATATGGTTTAAAACATGTTTATATATTTATTATATATTATTTTATTATATATACACTATATTTTATAATATAAGATTACATATGTACTTTCCATCTTGAATTTCCATCTTAAATTGGCATTTTACATGTTAGCTGAAAATGTGCTGTGATGTGGTTGATTGTTTAAAGGCCTCTGCTTCCAGGTAGAGTAGACTGCGTATTCCACTTGCAGACAATATGGAGTATAGATTATTTAACTTAATCCATGCAATTGCATCTACATAGGACTGAGAACAGTTTTGCATTCATGAATGCAACATAAATATTAGTAGAATGAACAATTGATAAAAGATTATTTGATTAATACAGCTTTCCTTACTAGATTGTAAGCTTTGTAAATATAAGAAGAGTATTTGTTATAAAACTGTTTTATTGCATTTCCAAGATCTAGATTGGAAGGAGGCACATTGGGCACCATATATGGTGAAGTTAAAAATGTTTGCTCAGGTACATGCTCACAAAGAAACACCTAACTCTACATTTCATCTTGTTTGTTTTTGCCTTTAGACGTTTCCCTGAGAATATATGTAAAAAGGTTGCATATTAAAAAAAAAAAAAAAAAAAAAAAAAAAAAAAAGGTTGCATATTACTTTACCACATTTGTAAAACTAGCATCCAAGGTGGAAGCCCATTGTACACATGTTTTGATCTCATCATGCTCTAAAAAATAGGTAAGTCATGATTGCTGGTTGAGTTTAGACAAAGTAGGTACATAGTCAGTTCCAAGTCATCCGTAATAATTTTCATATTTTGCATTTAATGAAATTAGAAAAAACCTTAAGTTTTGATTAAGTATGTTTTTATCTTTCTCAAGAGCAAGTATAATAGAAAGAAATCTGGGATTAGAATTTAAAATCTTTGGTCTATTTACCAGATTTGCAACTGTAGACTGTATGAAATCACTTAAATTTTTTCATGTCATTTTTATTTTTGAACTTATTGAATACAATATTTGAGCTATTAATCTCTCTTAGTGGTTGCAAAAACAAATAGGATAATCTGTAGCAAAATGCTTTGTAAAATATAAAGACTGTATGTATAAGTTGGAGGAAAATCTGAGACTTGAATCCAGGCATTCGAATAGGAGATACAGGTGTCCCAAAGAATTTATTTGGAGATAGAGATAGAGATAGAGATAGAGATAGAGATAGAGATAGAAATAGAGATAGATAGAGATAGAGATAATAGAGAGAGATAGCTAGATAGGAAGAGAGGGAGAGAGATCTTATCTGCTGATCTGCTGCACATAATGACTGGGCCTGCACTAGACCAAAGCTGGGAGTCTGGAACTCAATCCAGGTCTTCATGTTGCTGGCAGGAATGCACTTATTTGAGCTGCCTTCCAGAGTCTGCTGCCTTCCAGGCTCAGCGTTAGCAGGACGCTGGAATCAGGAGCCAGAACACACTATCAAACATAGGCACTCCAATAGGAATTCTAGTTAGAATTCTAACTAGCATCTTAACCACCATGCTAAATGCCAAATCTTAAAGATACAAAAGTTTTAAAACAAAAAGATTTCACTATTGTGACAATGGTAGATATTTTCAAGCTGTTTTTTTGCTTTGTTTATGTGAACACCAGTATTCTAGGGAATCTTAATTGTCTGAAAATTAGGAGCAGCAGAACTATATAAGTCCTACTTCCAAAAACAGCTTTGAGATTGTATTGAGTTTTCTACATTTTTTCTGTTCCACAATTGATTCTGATTGCTTGGTGTCAGCTATGGAGTTGGTGTTTGTAATGTGAGAAAAACAATCACAAAGCACATTAGGGGTAGATGTTTACTCCAAAGGCTAAAACACTGCTTGAAACGCCAGCATCCCATATGAAGTGCCAGTGTTTAAGTCTGGACTCCATTTCCAATTCCAGAATCTCATGGTTGCATACCCAGAGGAGCAGTAAGTAATGGCTAAAGTGGCTGGATCCTAGCCACCCACTTGGGAGACTCAGGTTTGGTTCCCAGCTCCTTGCTTCCACCTAGCTCAACCCCAGCAACCGTGAGCATTTTGGGAGTGATCCCACAGATAGAAGCATTCTCTCTCTCTCAACCTCTTTCAATCTCTCTCTCATTGCCTCTCAAATAATTTTTAAAATTTTTAATTTTAAAAAGAAAGAACATATTGTCTCAATAACTATTATTTGCAAAACTACTTTTTAAAAGTTTTGTCTCTAGATATTGAGTCTTTAAAATACAATATAAGAAAAAGAGTAAAGTTCTAAAAATTCAGAGTATTCATGAAAAATAGATGAAATGTGACTTTTAAAACTTACACATTGAAACTAAAACAAGTTTCACTTCATGAAATGATAGTTACTTTATATGTATGACTATGTCATCTAAGCTACCATATGCCTTTGACAAGCAGTTTGGAGTGATAGAGGCAAACTTTTAAATATTTCAAACAGTATTGTATTTCTCAGATAACAATCATTAATGGTGGCTGAATATTTTACATATGCTATTTTAACTATCCTAAAGTAGATAGTAAAATTTAATTTAGAACATTAAAACCATCTTTCCCTACTAAATAAACCATAGGTGGGCCCTACATTTCTGACACTAATGTAATTATTATTAGCTTGCAATTCATATCTGAGACAGTTATATAGATAAAGTAAGCCCAAGTAACATTAAATTGGCCAGTTTGACATTCTTCTCAGTAATGACCTTGACATGGCTGTTTTCCTGCAGAATCGGGTATGATTAAGTAATAGCAGGTGGGTCTTTACTGACATTAGTTATTTGCAAGTCACTTTTTCTTTCTTTATCCAAGCTCTTTCAGTCATAGACAATGTATATATATATTAAGTCTTTTTGGATATTCTAAAGAATTTCATATAGATGCAGATAAACATATATAGGTCCCAAATAGCCTCTAGTTTATCTATTATTATATTTTATGATAATATTTCATATAACTGAAGTTTTACATAATCACAAATACACACATCTGTTGTATTTGAAGACTTTTTTTGTAGATTGTCATTTTTAAGGGTAGAATTTTATCCACCGATAGAATAGTTTTTTTTAAAAATTATTTTTTTATTATCCAAAGAGCATTTACAACACTCACATAGAAAAAATGTAATGTTTTACTTTTCTTAGGGGGCATATAATAAAACTTTATATAATTTTTTATCACTCCTTGTATAGCAGAAAGATAAATATTAATGATCTCTCCTTGATTATTTTATAATATTATGACAAACATTTAGAAAAGAAGAAAAAGTCATATGAAACATCTTTGGAAACAAGTTGTTTCTCCTAGCAATTGAACAATTTGAAGAAATTTCCTGGAATTGGATTAGCAAATAAAAAAGCTTCACTTTGCTAAATACTGTTAGTAAATTCTCTAACATGGATGTCTTGAGGTTGTAAAGAGGTTTCACATATTGTGTGTGATTGTCAAATGAAAGGGATTATCACACAATAAATTCCAGGAAATAACTGGACACAAGCACTGAAAACCTCACCCAGAAACATCTGAGAAATTCCTATCTAGAGCAATAGCTGAGATAATTTACAGTAATATTTAGACGTCTGTACCTAAGTCAGATTGCTAGGTGTGTAATGGTCAGAGCCATAACCCAATAATCCCTCTGTATTAATCAGTTTTTTTAAAAAAATAGTGCATAACATACAGTTTCCAAGTCTCAGTGGCTCACAACATATAGTTAATTTATGTCTTGTACATAAATCTGCAATATGTGCAGGTCTGTGTTTCAGAAATGCAGACTATGTCAGAGTTAGCTCTCTGTATCTTTCGTTTTAGGACCAAAGCCAAAAAAGCCGTCACTACTTTGAGAATTTTTATTTTTCATATTGCAGAGAAAGATAGTTAGAGTGCACGCCAAGCCAGGAAAGTCCACAAAAGAACATGTAAAGGCAATTCACCTTGCACTGGACAAAGGAAACTGCATGACCAAATGCAAAGTCAATGCTCTTTATATTAATCCCTTTTATCCTGAATATGCTGGCAATTATATCACTACTATAAGCGACAGGAAGGGTAGAGGTAAAAGAGATTTCTAAACAAATGATATAATCTGCTAAACCCCCAAAAGTGAAAGACAAGTTAATGCATTTGTAGAATACTTACCAGAAAGAAAAAATCAAAATACTCAGGGTGAGCATTTTAAGTTCAAAAGCAACCTGAGATGCATTTGACAAGGCTTTAAGACATTTAGTGAGTAATCTGAAAACTGTCATCTTTCAGTTGCATTATATTTGGGAGACAATTCTCCAAGGGTCCATACATCGTGCAAAAAACTACTGACTGCCCTTTGTCCAGGATTTTCTTTAAAGGATTTTTGCATGGCAAAAAGCCTTAGAAGATAGACAGAGTGTCTCAATGTGGAGCAAAGGGCAACCAGGCTTCAATCTCAGTATCGATATATGTACTTGGAAAACATAGTAATTATTACTTTTCAGAATAATATATATGGTTTTCATGTAATTATTACTTTCAGAAACATGTATGTTTATATGTAGATAAATCAGGCTTGTCAACTATGTTGTCTAATTATCAATAAACTCTAGAATTTTCTTCTGCTGGATTTGTCAATTATTGTTAGAAATACATTCAAATCATCCATGTTAATGTTACAGTTGTCTATTTCTCTTTGTAGTTATATCTCTTTTTGTACTATCTGGTTGAGGACTATGCCATTAAGTACATAAAATTTTAGAACTATATTTTCTTTCTGTTGAAACAAATGCTTTTCCTATTATTTAGTGACTCTCCTTATCTATAATAATGTTCTTTATATTAGTACCTTTTTTTCTGTTAACACTGCCCATGAATTTCTGCAACATCTGCTCATAAATTTACTTCCCTGCTACTGAATTTCCTATTGTTGGAAAGTAATATAAGCACATGCCGCAGATGACTCACAGAACACCAGGCTCTTATTTCAATGGTGACAATATATTCCATAAACCTGAACTTGTGAGGATGATCTCTCGATTTCTCACCTTTCAGAAGTGGTAGAGCCTACAGTGCCTATGGGAGGTCAATTATGAGACATTGCTGCAGCAGTTATTACTGGACTTTATACTCTATCACCTAAATATTGGAAACACCTCATTCTTTCTCTTAAATGTTTTGCTTGTTGAATTATATAGATTAGGTCCTGTCTATAACAGAAAGTGACATAATATGGTGACATCACTCTACTGATGGGAATCTGAAATTGACTCCTGGTCCATGTCTACAGAGGTGGTAAGTTGATTACCAAATGCAATTACAGGAATTACTACATGCAAATTACAAACAAGTTGCATGAATTATCACCCCAGGTCTCCCTTTAGCAGCCCAAGTGGATGCTACCCTACCACTATTCTGTGTGGAAGAGGACTACAAAATCATAAGAAAGAATGACTATTTCACACACTGGAGGATACAAAGTGGCAATAATATGGTAGGATTTAAGTTTTAAATTCTTGAATAAAAAATAGTATAAAGAAGAAAAATTGCTATGACTTCCCTAAAGAAAACCAGAACCAGATGCTCCTAGTTGAGAAATTACAGTGTACCTTAAATTGAGAGAGTCTTCTGGTATCTCATGTGCTAATTGGAGCATTCATCAGTAAAGAGATGAAGACTGATATTGAGAATGATGATATTTGAAAAGATTAGTTTAATTTGTTCTCAAATTCCCATTCCTGCTAAGCCTCACTTGCCAAGAGAATCAAGCCTTCCTTACAGACCCTGGGGGACACTGCCTCACATTCACCTCCACAACTTGTTAGGGCTTAAGGGACCTTTACCAAAGGCAGATCCAAGCCTCTATGTCTCAGAGTACCGGAGCACTTAAATACCAGAAGAAATTCAAGACTACATTAATGTTTATGGGGGAAAAGGAAAAACTCAAAATAGTGGGTAGGAGTAATTTCTGGGGATGCTAGACAAAAAAAAATGAATAAATAAAATAAAAGGATGAGGTTTTACCTTGATTGGATTTATTGATATGAATATATATTGATGTATACTGATAGGAATAAATGAATATATCAGACATAAATTCTCTCCGAAAGAAATGCAAAATTACATGCAATTTTAATTTTCTGTTAGTAATAAAGAAAAATAGGTAAAATTACTTTTTTAAAAGATTTATTTATTTGAAAGTTAGAGAGTTATAGAGAGGAGAGAGAGAGAGAAAGAGAGAGAGAGAGAGAGTTAGAAAGAGGTCTTCCATCTGCTCACTTCCCAATTATCATGATGGCCAGAGCTCGCTGATCCGAAGCCAGGAGCCAGGAGCTTCTTCGGGGCCTCCCATGAGGGTCAGAGGCACAGGAAGCTGGAACATCTTCTGTTACTTTCCCAGGTGCATTAGCAAGGAGCTGGATTGGAAGTGGAGCAGCGAAGAATAGAACTGACCACCTATATAGGATGCCAGAACCATAGGCGGTGGCTTTACCTTTTACATCACAGCCCTGGCCTCTGAAATTATTTTTAAGAATATTTATATAATATATTCAAGATATTGTTATATCAAAATAAAACTGATATACACTATTAGTGTTATATTTCACTTTGGTTTTTTACAGATGTTCAAAAATCCTGTATGATTTTACATTTGCAGTATATCTCAATTCACTTGCCACATTCTCTTTATAAACACTTGACCTGTTTAAATGTAACAAAACTTATAAAAGAGAAAATAGATTCACACTTGCCAAATTTTCCAAACATATTTAAAAGCTTTCCAGTAACACACTCACCTACCAAAATAAATTTTCCATTAGTATGTATATCCACATGATAAAACTATTAACATCATCAAAAATTTGAGATACTTCAAGAAAACCAGAACATTCTACCATATATTTTATAACAAAGAAAGAAGGAGGAAAAGAGGAAAAGAAGGCAATGAATGCAGAAGGGAAGAAAAGTGCATGGGTAAGAAAGAAGACATAAATAATGAAAGAAAAGAATAATTATTTTTAAAAAATTTTCCTAGAAATTATTGCTATTTACAAGGTGTCTGGCATGTAACAAATCTTCCCAGTCAGATGAATCTATTAATCCACAAGCTTTTATTGCAATTCTGCTCCCATGAGAGGTTCTCTGGTTCCAATAGAGCAGGGCCAGGGAAGTCACATGTCAGAGGTTGGGAGGGCTCCTTTTATAGATACAGGGCATGGGGGTTAAAGGCTAAGGCAGGTCTGAACCTCATTGGCTGACCTTTAGGCACCCGCAGGGACCTTGACAAGGACTTTTTACTCCCGGAAGTGTGGGTAGGAACTCTCCATTTCTGGAAGTGTGGGCCTTCTCTCCTTGAGGATCCCAAAGCTACCACTATTATCAACATATTACACCACAATGGCATAAAAAATTCATAAAGGGTAGTTGTTGATATGAACACCGAACTGAAAAATATATCCTAATATGAAGGATCAAAAAAAGAGCAAATATGAAGGAAGAGTTAAAATGATTAACTTTCATTTGTTTCACAATTGCCTATGAGAGTTTCAGAAGCAGAGAATGAGCCAGTGCAAATGAGCAATAAAAGACTAGATCACTGGCAAATATTTCCGAATACTTTCTTGAAAAATCTGAGTTGTCATCCCAGGGCATGCCCCCAATGCAATAGGATTGGCCATTGGAGAAGGGACTGTCCTTTTCTCTGAAGGGAGAGAGGGTCTCCCGCTCCACTTATGGCTTCCTCTGAACAGTGATAGGGTCTGGGGACCTTGAAGGCTCCTGAGGAGATTAACATCTCACACCAAAAGCCCTGGGTAACCATTGAGGTTGCAGGTAAGCACATTAATTTTTTAATTGACACAGGAGTCACTTACCCTGTGCTCACTTCCCATGCTGGACCACTTTCCCTTAAGAGCTGTACTGTTGTGGGGGTTGATGTGAAGCCTCGATCCCAGATATTCACTTTACCCTTAGTATGTCAAATAGAAGATGTGCTGGTTGCACACCGGTTCTTAGTTATGCCAGAGTGCCCAACTCCCTTACTCAGAACGGACTTATTGTCTTCCCTCAGAGCCTCTTTAAGTTTAAATTCTCTGACACCTAAGACATTCATTATGATGCTGGCAACTACTGAAGCAAGTCCTAGTCTAGATAATATCCCTGCTGAAATAAAGGAAAGAATGGATCCCCAAGTCTGGGATCAAGGAATTCCTGGGCGGGCCATAAAGGCCACACCTGTCAAAGTTCTCTTAAAGGATAAGAATGCATTTTCTCATCAATGCCAGTACCCAATGAATCCAGAAGCTAGAAAGGGACTCCAGCCCTTAATTAAAAAATTTCTCAAACATGGACATTTGGTGCCTTGTCAATCCCCTTGTCACACCACCATCCTGCCAGTCTTGAAGCCCAATGGAAAATATAGGATGGTTCAAGACCTCAGAGAGATTAATGAGGCAGTTATTCCAATCCATCCCATACTGCCAAATCCTTATACAATATTGACACAAATACCTGAGGGAACCTCTTGGTATACAGTATTGGACCTAAAAGATGCTTTCTTTTGTATTTCATTAAGCTCAGAATCCCACTTTTTATTTACCTTTGAATGGACTGACCCAGCCTCTGGGATAACTCAGCAGTATACATGGACTGTCCTCCCCCAGGGGTACCGGGACAGCCCCCATCTGTTTGGTAATGCACTTGCAAAAGAACACAGGGAAGTGCAACTAAAGAATGGGGCAATCTTACAGTATGTGGATGATATTCTCATCTGTAGCTCCTCTAAAGAGAACTCGGATGAAAACACCATCCAGGTTTTAAACTTCCTAGTTAAATGAGGGTACAAAGTTTCTCCAGCGAAGGCCCAAATTTTTAAACAAGAGGTAAATTACCTGGGGTACATCCTAGCTCCAGAGAAATGGACCCTCTCAGTCAAAAGAAAAGAAGCTATTTTATGTATAGGGCCACCACAGCCAAAGAAGCAACTCAGGGCATTTTTGGGGATGGCAGGATTCTGTAGGCTATGGATCCCAGGATTCAGGTTGATAGCCAAACCCTTATATGAGGCCTTAAAGGGCCCTGATACAGACCCACTCTACTGGACAGGAGAGCTACAGAAATCACTCCAAAGAATTAAAGAACTTTTAACAGAAGCCTCAGCACTAGGGATTCCTAATCTGAGCAAGCCATTTACCCTGTTCATAGCAAAAACTAAGGAGTGGCTTTAGGAGTACTGACCCAAAAATTGGGTCTGCTCCCATGACCAGTAGCCTACTTTTTGAAACAGTTAGATTCAGTAGTGACTGGGTGGCCTGCATGTTTAAGGGCAGTCACTGCTACTGCACTATTGGTGGAGGAAGCCACCAAACTAACCTTAGGTCAGCCTCTTGAATTTCAAACTCCACACCAAGTGCAAGGAGTCTTAGAAATTAAAGGACACCAATGGCTGACAGGAGGGTGCCTCACTAGATACCAAGCCCTATTGTTAGACTCACCTGAAATAACCCTTAAGGTGTATCAGCTCCTCAACCCAGCGACTTTGTTGCCAGCTGACAACACTGGAGAACTGACCAATTCCTGCTTAGAAACTATAGAGCAGGTGTACTCTAGCAAGCTAGACCTACAAGATGAGCCCTTGGAAAATCCAGATGCTGAATGGTTACTGATGGCAGCAGCTATATATAGGAAGGAGTCAGAAAGGCAGGCTATGCGTAGTGGATCTTACTCAGACAATAGAAGCCCAAGCACTACCACACAATACTTTAGCCCAAAAGGTGGAGCTTATTGCATTGACTAGGGCTTTACAACTGGGAAAAGGCCTGAGAGTTAATATATATATACGGATTCCAGATATGCTTTCCTTGTGTTACATGCACACACAGCAATCTGGAAGAGAGGGGCTTACTGACTGCAAAGAATTCCCCTATTAAATATGGAAAAGAGATACTGGCTCTACTTCAGGCAGTACTGGAGACTTTAGAAGTGGCCATCATCCACTGCAAGGGACATTAGAAGGGAGATAATTATGTTAACCAGGGAAATGTGTTAGCAGATAGAGCAGCAAAAAGAGCAGCTACACAGGAAAGTTTGGAAATGGCCCTTATACCTCAATCTGTGGAAGTGGCTAAGAAACCACACTATATGGAGCCTGAGAATGAATGGGCCAACAGCGAGGTTATACTAAAAATGCAAATGGGTGGTGGATGCTAAATCATAGAATTATGCTACCAATGGCCACTCAATGGAAAATTATTAAGGAGATACACAACTCTACTCACTTGGGAAGAGATGCCTTAGTACAACTGGTCTCCTGAGCTTTTAGAGGAAAGGGACTAAATACAGTCATAAAGGAATGACTCGCTCTTGGCCACTATGTTTACAGAATAACCCTGGCCACGTAAGGCCACCTCCCCTGTTGATGCCTGTGCAGAGGAGGGAAACATACCCAGGTGAAGACTGGCAGGTTGATTTCACCAATATGCCCCCACTAAGCAACTATAGGTACCTTCTAGTCTTTATTGATACTTTTACAGGATGGATAGAGGCCTTTCTGACTCAACCGGAGAAAGCACACAAGGTCTCTAAAGCCTTATTGAAAGACATCCTGCCACACTTTGGACTCCAACAGTCACTCCAGAGTAACAATAGACCTTCATTTATATCTAAAATAACCCAGCAGGTAGCCACCGTTCTAGGAATTTCTTACCACCTCCATACCTCTTGGAGGCCTCGGTTATCAGTCTCCATAGGTGGATCCAACAGATACATCAGCTTATTCCTGTGAGCCAATGGAAGATCTAAAATTCCTCTTCAAAAGGCAGAAAGATAAGTAGAACTCTCGTCCTAGCCACGTCGAAATGCTGCAAGTCAGTGCCCACCTGATGTACATACCTCTCGATCCTTTCTGAGTGCTGTTATGGGCAGAAAGACCCCTGAGTGGGCTCCTCAGTGGTAAAGAATGACAGCCCAGAAGGTTTTTATGAAACTGACTTTAAGAACCCGACCTTAGCTATGGGTAATCTGGCCTGCACTTCAGGACGGTTCCTGCAGCAGGCTCTGATTTCAGTAGACTCCCTGTCCAGGGTAGTTATGGACAATAGACAGGCCCTAGAGTTCATGTTAATCGAACAAGGGGGCATGTGTGCAGTGCTCAACGGGATCTGTCACCTTTACTCAGATAATAGTATATTCACAGAAAAGGACATCAAAGCCCTCTATGCTCAAGCTAAATGGTTTTATGGTTTGCATAGGGGTAATCTCCCACCACCTACTGTCTGGGAGATGGCTAGACATGTTTTTTCTATTTTAAGGGGCACACCAGTTGCACTTGGGGCTATTCCAATCTTGCTCATGGTGATTGACAAACTTATGTTTCAGAACCCAGCAGCTTCTGAGAATAATGATGACCATGCAGAGGACATGGAGGATGGCGGTGACTGAAAGAGCTCCAGCATGTGAAACGAGCTCATTAGATGAGTTAGGCAGAGACTTCCGGACCGAGAACAGGCAGGGTCTGCACCCCTAATAAGTAGAAAGCAGCTACAGAAGATGGTGACTCGGCGCCCATCAACATCCCCTTAAGATTAAGGTTTGGAGTCTCTGACGGGGGAATGAAGTAGGCAGGCATACAGGCTCAAATTGATTAGGTTTGTGAGCTGGAAGACCACGCCTTCGCCATGCCCCTGTGTGACCTCACACCCTACCTGATACCCCCACCACACCACCATGTGACATCAGGCTATACCTGACTATACCTGAGCGCCCATCTGCCTACAAGCCACTCCCCTGTGGAAAATATACAAAAAGGCAATGAGTGTCCCAAAACGCTCTCTGCCTCTGCTTTGCTGCCGGTGATAAGCGGTGGATAGCAGCTCAAGGTGCTTGCTGCACATGGCTTGTGGCCTGCTCTCTGAGTGGTGTGGACACTACCCTAGTTTCCAGACTTTACCCTCTCTCCAACCTGAACTAAAGCCCTCACTTTCCTAGATACCTCTCGCACTAAATAAAATCCTAATACGTACCATGCTGCCTCGTTTATCTGTGCCGGTATTTAGAATTATTCTCTAAATATTAGACAAGAACCATCTTGGGCTTATTAATATTGTGGATTTATTAATAAGCACATGGTGAAATCGTATGGCACCCCAAATTCTGGTAGCATATGTGGCATCCCAGATGGCGTTTCTGGTGAACTTTAAAGGGGCCACATTTTTGGATAAATTTTAGGGGGTCATGTCCGATTTCATTTAGAATCAAGAAAAATAGAAGGAAAGTTATAAACACAAATACATTCTTCCAATGAGGGAAGGAAACCAGACTGACAGCCGACGGTCCCCCCAACACTGGATCCCACAAGACACTGGAGCTATTATCTTGAATTTTTTGAAAGCAATAAGAGAAAAAAAGAATTGAACTTGGAATTCTAAATTAAGATAAAATATTATTGAAGTATAAAGCAAAAAAGGCCTTTTCAGTCTTAAACTAATGAAAATGCTTGTAACCATTATCTTATATTACATTCAATACTCTGAAAAATTATCTACAAAGAAGGAAACATGGAAATAGGAATATGAGAAAAAAGATGAAAAAACATTTTAAAAAGTGGCAGAAAAAAAGGTTATCTTTAGCAAGAACAAAATGTCTGCCCTCCTTCCTTAGGAATCTCCAAATTTACCATGAAAATAGCAAGGGAGTGGTGATTTCCATCTTCCTGAGCCTGTGAAAACAAGTTAGGTATCCCACCCTTCTGGTGGTTTTTCATTTTATCAGGAGCAAGCCAGATAGGGTAAAGGATTGTAAATCAGGTCCTTTGGTTTTTGTCCCAGCCTGGCAACTGAATGCCAATCTGATTGTCAAGCTTCTTTTTCCTTGGAAATTGTACATAAAAACTCCAGTGCTACCAGGTTCTTTGGGTTCTTCCTTCTCCTGGAAGCCCACCTCCATGCAGCTCTGGTTGGAGGACTTTGACTCTAATAAATATTTTAAAATATCAAAAAAAGAAAAAGAAGGAAAATAAGTGAGAATGCATTTTTGCAATTGGTTGTCAAAGAATTTTAGAAAATTGCACCTAAACACAATTTTGGAGATATAGGAATTTATTCCCTCTTCAGTAAATCCAAATAAATAAAATACACAGTTTTGAAGTGGATAGTATTTATTCCAACATAATGTATTCAAAGCCAATTAAAAAATAGAAAATGTTCCTACTATTCCAAGCACAGAACAAAAGTTGAAAATTATAAAATAATAATATATGAAAAGCAAAACAGTGAAAAAAGAGAGGAACTTATGTAAGTTTCATGGTTGGGGATCATCTGAGCAGTGGGTCATTTAAGGCCTACAAAAATCATTTGGTCTGGCCCTGCCAGGGCAACCACAGGCAGGGTTGAAATTCAATAAATATATAACAGGCGAATTTTTAATATAATAATGTTGTAAGGTCAGCAACTGATGTTACAATTATCTAACTGTCCCTTGCAGAAAGTTTCCCCAATTGAAGGTATGTCAAAAGTGAATGTCAGTGTTGAAGATTTTTTTTTAATTCTAAAACCATTATTTAAAATGTTCTTATCACATGCTTACAAAGTTGTTTCACTTTATACTTAGATTATTTTTGCCCAAGTTTCTGTTTGAATGAAAGAAAATTCATGTTGTTCCTGTCCTGGCTTTTGTGATTCATCTACCAAGAATACTTTCTACTATGCTTTAAATGTTTTCTTTTTTTTATCTTTTGTTTTATTTCTCCTAGAGAGAGAGAGAGAGAAAAAAAATAAGGAAACATGCACATCTGAAGTAACAGGAAAATACCTTCATGTGCAATGTAATAAGAAATGTAAAAGATTTACATGGAGGAAAAACTCCTAAGGAAAACATTTCTCCTTGTCCCTGGGCCTTATCATACAAGCTTTCAATTGATAATTTCGAATTGGAGAACTGGTCTGGTTGCTTAGAAACATGTTAGCATCAGGGAGGAGGAGCTTTTAAACAGGACCCTCTACTTCTGTCGTGGAGGGTGGAACTTCCGCCCTCACAGAAAGATGGGCAACAGGCTCCGCCCCAAGATGGCAGCCCCTATGTCCCACCACATGCTACATGCCTGATTAATAGAGCGATATATGCATTAAGCTCTACAATAGGCATAATAGCTCTGAGATGTCAGATTATTGGTTAAGGTAGATAATCAGAGATATAACTGGGCCTAAAGCTTAGCCCTATTTACCTCCTGCCTCCCCAGGCTACAAAGTAATTTAACTGTGGGTAGTTCTACATCTGCTCCTTTGGAGACTCCCTGAAAGATCTACACTTAATAACTGGGAGACCCTTCAACTAGATGGGATTAAGGAATTATAACTAATACAATGTATCCATGTAAAATGCTCGTGAAGAGCTGTGTCTGTTTTTATTTCCTCAGGTCCTAGAGAGAGACTGTTGAGCTATATAGCTCTACATGCATTCTTATGGACTTCTAAGGGTACAGTATAAAACTTGCTATGGGATCGCAAATCCCCTTGGACTAGATGGTAATGGTAACATCTTAAGTTTTAAAGCAATCATATAGGCGGGATTAAGTGTTAGAGTGATCATGTCAGTAGGATTAAGTGTTTATTACTACTACTAATAAAGAGGAGTAAATGCTCCAACATGGGAAGGACTCATAGAATGGCAATCGCCTTAAGTAACACCCAGTGACCTAAAGATCAGCCCTAAAGGCATTCTGGTCTGGCTGGAAAGCCCACAAGAACATTTCAGGCGTGGAAAGCCAGGACACTTGTGCAGAAAGTGTGTCTACATGGAGAACCTCCCTGGGTGTGACCCCAGTGGGAAAGAGTGGCCATCAGAGAAGGATGGACTTTTCTCCGGAGGGAGGAGAAACCTTCCACTTGCTTATGGCCTGTCTGAATACTGATGCAGTTTGCAGAACTCAGAAGGCTTCCATGGCCTAGGCGGCTCATGTCAAGAGCCTTGGGTGATCACTGGCATCACACGTAAGAGTGTTAATTGTTAAATTAACAGGAGTCACTGTGTACTAACTTCCCATGTAGGACCTCTGTTCTCAAAAGAGCTACAGTATTAACTTTAATGGCAAAACTTAATCCCAAAGATCTATCTGCTTTGCTCTACTGTGACAGGGGACAGGGAAGCTGCAAAGGTGTTCCAAGGAATCAAGGAGTTTTTAACAAAAACTCCAACATTAGAAATTCCTGAGCAAGCCATTCAAAGATCCTCTTCATATCACTTGCAGCATAAATGAAAGGGACCTTACCAGGTGCTATTGAGCACGACTACCTCTGCGAAATTAGGATTAAACTTCTACCTCTTAAGTCTTCACAGGTGAATACGAAAGACATGCCTTACTGTTCCTATAAGCCAATCAGAAACCTTAAGTACTTCAAACCAAAAAGGATAAGTAAAACTTTTGCTTTTGTCCCCTTAAGGCAAACATGCTGTACCTGCCTTCCTTGATTATCTCTTAAGAACTGTTATTGAGGATAAAGGGATAAAGCTACCTAATGATTTCTTCTATTATTCTCTGTACTCAAGCTAAATGGGTTTATAATCTACATAAGGGTGGCCTACCACTACCTACTATCTGGGAATCTGTAAGATACGTTGTTTTTATCTAAAGGGGTACCCCACTTACAATTGGTTTTGTTCCAGTTTTGCTTACACTAATTAACAACTTATATGTTTCAGAACTCAACTTCTGGGAGTAACTGACCACACAGGGGACACAGACCTTGGCAATGACCGAGACTGCACCAGCTCACAAAGCAAATTTGTTAGAATAGGCAGAGACCTCCAGACCCTGGATAGACAGGGCCTGCACTACACCCCTCTTAAGCAGGAAGCAGTTACAGAAGAGATGATTCGACGTCCATCAACTTCCCTTAGGATTAAGGGATGGAGTCTCTGAGGGGGGAATGAAGTGGGCAGGCATATAGGTTAAAATCGATTAGGTTTGTGAGCTGGAAGACCACGCCTTCACCATGCCCCTGTGTGTCCTCATCCCCCTACCTGGCCACACCTGGGTGCCCACCAGCCAATCAGGTTAATTAACCACTCCCCTTTGGAAGTGGGTTAAAAGCCTAGGGCACAATGTGCCCAGCCCTGCTCTTTTTCCCTGGCCTCTTGCTAGGAAGGGGCTTGCTGTATCCCCGAGCCTCCAGGGTGCATGGCCTTCGGGCCATGTGCTCTAGGCTTCCTGGCCTAGATGCTCATCCACGTGGCTGGTTCCTGCTGCTTGGTATGAACCCCTATTCACTTCTCTCTCTTAAATAAAGCTGTCACTCTCCTATGCATCTTACTCACTAAATAAAAGCTTAAAACGTACCATGCTGCGTCGTTTATCTGTGCCAGTATTTAGAATTCTTCTCTAAATATTAGGCAAGAAACCTCTTGGGCTTATTAATATCGGGGATTTAGTAATAAGCCCGTGGTGAAATCGTAAGGCACCCCAAATTCCGGTAGTACATGTAGCACCCCAGATAGCATTTCTAGGGAACTTTAAGGGGCCACATTTCAGGGTAAATCTTAGGGGGTCTTCTCCGATTTCATAAGGAAGCAAAAACAATTTTAAAAGCTCCCTTGTGAGAAACTTCTATTCAACTGAAAGATGGAAAAATAAGTAGGAGGCAACCAAATTATCCAAAAGAAAGAGGCAATTAAGTAGAAATCTGGTAACTCACAGCCAAACTTCGATGAAGTGTTCACAAGTTTAACATTTTCTTAAGGAGTGGGGATAGAGTTAAGACGTCCCAAATCCATCTTGCTATATTAAGAAGAGACAAACGGGGAGGACCTAATGAGCTTAAATTCATATAATGAGAACAAGAGACCTTGGTCTGTAGGCAGCAACCCCCTTTGTTTCACATTGAATACCCTCATCTAGTTATGAGGTCTTCCTCCAGTAATCTGTCAAACAATGAGGGACTCGAATTTTAAAAGGTACATTGCCTTAGAAAGCAAGCTAGTGCTGAGCCAGTGAAAAGGTGAGATAATGAGGTTGACATTGCTGACACTGGAAATCTGGTGATATAAAGATTAGTTTACAATCAAATTACTCTCATATACACTTATAGCCAAATAAGTAAAGAGGCCACCTGTAAATTATTTTCCCCACAAGTAATAGTGTGGAGATTGTTATAATAAACACATGTTTAAGACAGCAAGGAATTCCGTGGAAGCTGCTAGACACCCAGGTTATTTAGGATGAGATTCTCCTAAATGAATGATTCATCCACAGTAATGACACTAATTCATTATCGAGTTTCAGTTTATATCTATTTTTATTTTTTTCCAATCTGTTGCAGTGCAATTGAAGTGGTGTTTGTTGTGTTGTTGTTTTAAAATGTTGTTTTAAGCACATAATTTTACTCCATTTGTGCCAGGAAAATGCCCAAACACCTTCATTAGAAATAAAGCAAATCTGTTCAACAGTACTCTGAACAGCAGGCACTATATGCTTTATTGAACAGAGAAGCTTTAACAAACCTTATCTTGTACACATGTTCATTCTGCCTTCGTCTGTTTATGTTCTCGAACTTTCTGAAAATGTGGGTGCAACAACTAAGTAGTGTTTAGCAACCCTACTTTCTTAGCCAGGTGGTTGATTATATGTTTTGGCATATTTTTTGCAGGTGGTATACAAAATCATATATACCAGCTGCTCAGCCCACTGAGTAATACTTTGCTAAATGACACAGTGCCAGCCATACATAACAACATATAATGATGCTAGAGTGATATCTTCACTGGATTCATTTAGCTCTGAAAAGAATTCTCTAAGAAAGACATTTCCCTGCCTTCATTTCTGTTTCATGCTGGGTAATGTTGGCAAGAATTATTCATGGCACATGTGAGCAATTCAAAGAAATATTGTAAAAAAACACAAGCCAGCTTTGCAGAGGTGTGCTATCTGCTTGATGACTTGGCACGCTGCCCCTAGTGCTTGGCACAGCACCCTATCTGTTGGCACAGGGGATGTTATATATACTTGCCATTGGGCCTCCAGTCTGCTACTCGCTGTGCACAATCAATATCGACCAACTGCATAAACAACCGGATGAACCTTGTATCTGAGGGATAGCAAATAGCATTTGAATTATTTTACATAAATCTGAAAATGTAATCGCAGTTGACATTCCTATTAGTATTATATCTGAGCATGATGATCATAATTGAGTAACATTAAATTTAGTTTATTGAACAGCAGTCCACTACTCACTTTACTGTGACTATGATCTGTGTAATGAAACCAGCAGTACGAAAAATTCTCTCAGTTGGTACACTTCCTGGAGTGCAGCCAAAGTATTTATTGCTATTTGTGCAATTAATGGCCATATTGATTCCTTTTTTTCCCCTAGTAAATAGTAGATAAGTTGTGCTATGTTTTCTTAGCTCTTCAAGGTTTGTTTCAGCTGTAATTAATGTGACTATAAGAATAATACTCAATTGTTCTTAGTAACTGGTTTTCATGTCTGCAGCACTTGCAACTCACATGCTGCTCTTGTTTAAAATGATTAAATTGATAAGTGGCTCTATTGCCAAAATAATTCCATATGCTGAAATATGATTTATTAACAATCAAAAATCAGAAGGTAAAACTTCACTAGCCAAAATGCTAGGGTGGTTAATCATCTGTTCTAGCTAATTCCATAATCCTCAATGTGACAATCAATTCATCATGCTGAAATGACAAATTCATATAAATCATATTTCCAAGTTTTACATGTAGTCAATAAAATATATTGCACATTTCCCATAAATTATGTGATATAATGTTAATTTATTTTTCAAATTAAACACTTTAATTACCCTATGTGTTTATCCATTGTGTTTGTAAAGTAATGAGCTTCACATTGGCACATCTAGAAAATCACATTAAGTATAGGAAAAGAAGCTTGAAGTCCTCTAACTAAAAAATTTAGGAAGAATTCCCAGGAATACTGGATACTCTGTATCCTCTGGGATGACCAAATAGTCTGCTGCCTTCTTTAACTTTGTTTATGTTCTTTATTTTCTAAATTGAAGGGAGTGGTATAGGAAGGAATATCACTGTTGGCGTAATTTGTGCATTCTTTCTACTGATGGAATTAGAGAAATCTAATTACCAATGTGTATACTCCTTTTTTATTTTATTTTCTTTCCACGTATTACCATAGTTTCATGTAGTGAGAGTGAAAACAATTCTGTTTCTTTTGGAACTTCGCCTCTGAACTCTATTTAGTATCCAAAATAAGAACTGAAAAAGAGACTATATGGTTCTCAGCTACACTGATGGGCCACGTGATGCCAATTCTCTAAGCAACGGAATTGCTGAGGGAAGGACTTTCTACTTTGAATAGAATCAATCCTTGATGTTCTATCAAGACTAGGACTGTGATATCTAAATATGAAGTTTGCCTGGAAAAATCAAGCAGCCTAAATGAACTCTTACAAATCAAACTAAATGTACTAGGTTAGGTACTAGTGGAGAATCTGGAATCCTTCCTGGAGGAAGAGCTGTCTGAGCGTATCTAGGGCTAGAAAAGTTAGCAAAAAATAGCATGTTTAAGGAAAATTGAACCCTGAGTTTATATTCCCCTTTTTGACTTTTGTTGGTTATTTCTTATAGACCCTTGGTATCAGTACTACTTATATCTAAACTGTGGATCTGGTATTGTCCATCTAAAACATGTCATCACTCAATCTTCTTGAATGATTCACACTCTACCTCTATGACATGGCTGTCACTGTGTCTGATGAGTAATCTCTCTTTGTGTAAAGAAATACTTGACTCAGTTTCTGCCATGCTGCTTTGTGGGAAGAACAATGAAACACTGACAGAACCTTTAAAAAGGAAAAGATATTCTTCTGGAATCATATATATGTGTACACTGAAAATAAAATTAACATGTTTTGCAGTAATTCATTGCCATTCAACAAAGTGCTCCTTCCTTGAAATGTAATTACTAATATTTATACATGAGAAATAATGTTCCTTCTGGAAAAGAAAAATTTGTCTTAAAGATGAATTACCATTAAGGCTGAAAAATACCACACTGCCAGAGTAACAATTAATTCAGTCAGTTTCTACACTGTGTACAAAACTGGCTATGTAAGAGTGCCAAGTACAAGAGACAAGAGTAGCCTGATAGAACAGAGCAGTTCTAACTCGGTTGAGTACACAGAGACATGGACACCAGCTCCTATGATGAGCAGAAGGCTGGAGACATATCTCAGCGTGAGATGCAGCACAGCCTGATTGCTGCTGTCAATACCTGAGCAATAAAAGACCACAATCACAAGTGGGACCAACTCTTGAATATTACCTGACAGAAGCGATATCAGAACTACAGTGATAGTCCTGCTTTTCCAGCAGCATAGGAAAAGAAGTCTGAAGCATGAACTTCCCTTGGGGAGGTCAGGGTGGAAGTGGAAGAAAAGCTTTTTGGAAGTATGAACTCTTAGCAATATGGGCAGAATGTAGAGGTGTGCATACCTGAACCTATCTCTCCTTTCCTCAGAGTATTTCATTGCTTCCTGATGACATTTATCCTTAGCTATTTATTAATACTTGCGATTTCAATAACTGTCCAACAGAGAGAGATAAATGGAGCTATAATGGAGCTGATGCTGTATATTTTACCAGAATAAAGTTAATATTATTCCAAAGTAAATAGTATAATATATGATGCATCTTGCAAGCTGTAGAACAATCACTAAGAAAATAAGTCCAAATTACATAGTATATAAAATAAAAGCATTAATAAATTCTTAGAAATATTTATTCAGGGGCCATTGCTTTGGTGTAGCGGGTAAAGCTGCTGCCTGCAGTGCCAGCATCCCATATGGGCACCGGTTCAAGTCCTGGCTGCTCCACTTCCAATTCAGCTCTCTGCTATGGCCTAGGAAAGCAGTCCCAAGTCCTTAGGCTTCTGCACTTGTGTGAGAGACCCAGAAGAAACTCCTAGCTCCTGGCTTCGGATTAGCACAGCTCTGGCTGTTGCAGCCATCTGGGGAGTGAACCAGTGGGTGGAAAACCTCTCTCTCTTTCTATCACACTCCCACTCTCACTCTCTCTCTCTCTGCCTCTCCTTCTCTCTCTGTGTAACGCTTTCAAATAAATAAATAACAAATATTTATTCAACACAAAATAGGGTAGTAGAGTCACAGAGACAACAAATACAAGCATAACTGAAGCAAATATTGAATGGCAGATAAAAATTCAATAGTGTAAGTTAGCTAAAAAAGACAGATGTTGTCAGAGGGTTTTTTTTTTTTTTAAGAAAAAGTGAGATTTAACTATATGAAGTGTTTCCAATAGACACACATAGATTCAAAAGTACAAGTTAGAAGTTGAAAGTAAAAGGCTAGGAAAAGAAATCCACATGTGTGTAGAGCAAAGAACAATTATAGAAGAGCAGGAGTGGGGCTGGTGCTGTGGAGTAGCACTGCCTTCAGTGCTGGCATCCCATATAGGCACTGGTTTGAGACCTGGCTGCACCACTTCCCATCCAGCTCTTTACTACGGCCTGGAAAAGCAGTAGAAGATGGCCCAAGCACTTGAGCCTCTGCACCCATGTGGGAGATCCAGGAGAAACTCCTGGCTCCTGGTTTTTGGATTAGCTCAGCTCTGGCCATTTCAGCCATCTGGGGAGTGAACCAGTGAATGGAAGACCTCTCTCTCTCTCTCTCTCTCTCTCTCTCTCTCTCTCTCTCTTACCTCTGCCTCTCTGTAACTCTGCCTTTAAAATAAATAAGTAATTCTTTTTTTTTTAAAGGAAGAACAGGAGGGCTATATTGGTATAAAATAATGCTTAAGAGCCTTAAGACAAGACATATTACTGCTATAGACAAAGAATGATATTTTCTAATGTTAAAGTGTACACTCAAGATATAAATGTTTATGAACATACCCACAGAATCCAAATATTTGGAAGAAAAGCTGGCAGAATTAAAAATAAAAATTGGAAATTAATTTTTTTATTTATTTATTTGAAAAAGGGAGAGGGAGGGAGTTCTTTCATTCATTGATTCACCACTCAAATTCCCACAACAGCAAGGACCTGGGCCAGCCTGAAGTCAGAAGCCAGAAATGGTATCTGGGTCTCCCATGTAAGTAGTAGGAAACCAAGCCATCTGAGTCATCATCTGTTGCCTCTGAGGGTTCCACTAGCAAAAAGCTATAATCAAGAATGGAGCTAGGTCACCAGCTCACATGCTCCGATATGAGATGCACCAAATGCCTTCCCCAGAAATCATTTATAAAACAACTAAACAAAACAAAAGATATGGAAGACTAGAAAATTATTATCAATCAAACATATATTTTTAAAGACTTATTTATTTATTTGAAAGAGTTATACACAAAGAGAAGGAGAGGCGATGGGGGGGGGGGTCTTCTATCCACTGGTTCACTCTCTAATTGGCCACAACGGCTGGAGCTGCACCGATCCGAAGCCAGGAGCCAGGAGCTTTTTCCAGGTCTCCCACATGGGTGCAGGGCCCCAAGGACTTGGGCCATCTTCTGCTTTCCCAGGCCATAGCAGAGAGCTGGATTGGAAGTGGAGCAGCCAGGACTCGAACAGGTGCCCATATGGGATGCTGGCACTGCAGGTGGCAGTTTTACCCGCTATACTACAGCAACGGCCCTTCAAATGCTAAATATTTTAAATTTTCACATAAAGATTGCAGGATACAAATTCTTTTTTAGATTTATTTATTTGTTTGAAAGGCAGAATTACAGAGACAGGGGAAGAGACAAAGAGAGATATCTTCCATCTGTTGGTTCACTTTCCAGATGGCTGCAATAGCCATGGCTGGGCCAAGCAGAAGCCAGGAGTTTCTTCTGGGAACAACCACAGGGGTCCAGGAGCACAAGCACTTGGGACACCTGCTGGTGCTTTCCCATACCATTAGCAGAGAGCTGGATTGAAAGTAAAGCATCTGGGACTCGAACCAGAATCTATATGAGATGTTGGTGCTGCCGGCAGCCACTCAACCTGCTATGCCACAACACCAGCCCTTTTCTCTTTTCCTGGATGGCTTTTTGAGAGGTCACCGAAAAGTCTGAATAAATTCAAATCATACAAAGCATCTTTTTGGAATAACTAGAATTGAATTAGGCATCCACAGCAGAAATAAACTGGAAAAAAATTTCCTAGGAATTCGGAAAATAACACATGACTTTAAAAAGTAGTTTAAAGAAGATATCACAAAGGAAATAGAATTTTGAACTGAGTAAAAATAAAAATATCTCAGAGTTTATGGAGTGCAACTAAGGCAATGCTTTTATGCAAATTTATAATCTTAAATACCTGTAACAGTGGCCGACGCTGTGGCTCACTTGGTTAATCTGCCTGTGGCGCCGGCATCCCATATGGGCACTGGGTTCTAGTCCCGATTGCTCCTCTTCCAGTCCAGCTCTCTGCTGTGGCCCAGGAGTGCAGTGGAGAATGGCCCAAGTGCTTGGACCCTGCACCCGCATGGGAGACCAAGAGGAAGCACCTGACTCCTGGTTTCGGATCGGCGCAGCACCATAGTGGTCATCTGGGGAGTAAACCGACGGAAGGAAGACCTTTCTCTCTGTCTCTCTCTCTCACTGTCTACAACTCAACCTATCAAATAAAAAAAAATACCTGTAACACAAGTTGGGCATTTGGCTTAATAGCTATAAGATGCACTTGGGATGTCACATCACATGTCTGAGTGTGTGAGTTTGTATCCAGGGTCCAGTCCTAATTCTAGCTTCTTAGTGACATGCACTCTCAGAGGCTGCAGGGGAGGACTCAGGTGGTGAAGTAACTGCCACCCATGTAGAAGCCCATATTGGATTCTGGACTTCAGCCTAGTCCAGCACCAGGAGCCTGAGCATTTCAGGAATGAACTAGCAGCAAGATCTTTCTCTTTGTCTCCTAGTCTCAATCTCTCTCTCTCTCTCTCTCTCTCTCTGACACTTCCTTCCTCCCTCCCTCCCTCTCTCTTCTATTTTTTTATTTATATGAAGTGAAAAAATTTTAAGCAAATAAAATAAATAAATATTTTTAATGATTTTATTTATTTGAGAGTTACAGAGAAAAGAAGAAACATAGAGAGGTCTTCCATCCGTTGGTTCACTTCCCAAATGGCTGCAGCAGCCAGAACTGAGCCAATCTGAAACCAGGAGCCAGGTGCAGGGATCCAAGCACTTGGGCCATCCTCCACTGCTTTCCCAGGCCATAGCAGAAGGCTGGATCGGAAGAGGAGCAGCTGGAACATGAACTGGCGCCCATAGGGGATGCTGGTGCTGCAGACAGTCAGTCCACTACGCCACACCACCAGCCCCCGTAAAATAAATATTTTAAAACCACAATACCTGTATCAGAAAAGAAGGATTCCAATGGGAAAATTTCTGTTTTAAGAAACTAGAAAAAGAAGAGAACATGAGAAAATACAAATGGTAGGATGGAAATAATAGCGACTCGAAAAGAAAATATAAAATTGAAAACAGAAACATGACAAAGAAACAAAGAGAACCAAGAGGCAGTTTTTTTTGGAATGTTAAAGCTGACAACCATTTAGCAAGATAAAAACAGAAAGTAAGAGACAAGGTATATAACAAATTCAGGAATAAAAGAGGTAAAGTTATTATTAACCATATTAGAATTAACAATATTGGAATACTATGAAAAGGTTTTGTGTACAAAAATTAGTGTAATGCTAAAGGAAGTAAATGACAAGCTAAAACTAATTTTGAAAATAGGAACTGTAATTTGATCTACTTTCATGAAAACTAATAATGATCTTTTATGGAGAAGAATAATCTACCTATGTATATAAGAACCCAGGTACTGTTTGTCAATCATAATGGATATTTTAAAAAAGAAAAGAACAATAAATCATAGTTGTACATACTGGGGGAAATGGCAGAGACTGGGAGAGGATACTCCAACAGAAAGAACTTGTGCTTCAAATCACTGTAAGCTTTTCTGAGTTTTAATGACTAAAATCGGAATCTCCTCTCATGCCCCTCTTTCATTATAGTGCTTATCCCATTTAGTACTGATATCACCTGGTGATTTATTTGTATCCATCACCTGACAACCTATTTTTGAGGAGACATATGATGTTTTCATCATTCTTATATCCCTAGAGTCGAGCACATAGCTAAGGCTCACCAACTATTGGCTTGAATGAACAAATAAGTGAACAAATAAATAAATCATTGAACAAACAAATATGGGACAGGACTTTTTGTCCATAACTTAAATTAACTAGATGAATGAAAAAGAACCAATAAGGAATAATTTCAATGCCTGCATGTTAACCTTTTTGGAGGTTTTCATGAAATCAACCTGGGAAGGCAATAAGATGGTGAATCCAGTCACCGATCTCCCTGGTCTTATAGGCTGTGACTACCAAGCCTTGCATCTGAGCTCCTGATGACTCCAGGAGCAGGCCTGGTGTCATTGAATCATGAATGCTGGTCTAATGGGCTGGAGCAACAGCCAAGGTTCTGTCACTTCATACAGCTGTTACAACAGAGTCCCTGATCAAAACAGAAGTGGAGCCACTGCTTTTCAACTGACTGTGTAACTCAAAAATCCATTAGACCAAAGGTTGGTGTCATTCCCCTGCCTTTTTCGAACTCTGAACACTGCTTGAAATGCAACCGGCAGCAGAGCCACACCTGCTGCTACTCCTGACTCCTGTCTTCCCTGGCAAGCCACTCTAGCAGGCTGTTGGTGTGCAGCCCTGGCCTTCGCTTGTGATTGCATGGCACTGAGTTAACCAAATCCCTGACACTAAGCCTCCATATCAGATGCAGAAAAAGGGGGAAAAGTATGTGATTCTACTCTGATTTCTCCTGAAAACATGCATTTGTGAGTAAATGACTAACTTGTCTTTCTATCACATTACTAATTTGTTTTATATCACATTAACATGGAAATATTAATTAATATGTAGAGAGAAGCTAATGCAGGCAGGTTTGCTACAGAAATCAATTTTTATTTATAATAATGTAGACATAGTGCCACAGTTTTGAAACTTGAGGCTCAAGAAATATTTTGCCGGCTGTGCCGTGGCTCACTAGGCTAATCCTCTGCCTGCACCCTGAGTTCTAGTGCCGGTTGGGGCGCCGGATTCTGTCCCGGTTGTTCCTCTTCCAGTCCAGATCTCTGCTGTGGCCCGGGAGTGCAGTGGAGGATGGCCCAAGTGCTTGGGCCCTGCACCCGCATGGGAGACCAGGAGAAGCACCTGGCTCCTGGCCATTTGGCGGGTGAACCAACGAAAGAAAGACCTTTCTCTCTGTCTGTCTCTCTCTCACTGTCTAACTCTGCCTGTCAAAAAAAAATCTTAAAAAAAAGCTTTCTGATTTTTTTTCATTTAATATGTGAACATAGAAATTAAAGACTGAGACACTACTAAGTAAACCTGGAATATTTGTAAATGAGAGGATAATTCCAAATGTTTGTGGAAAAGGGATTAAAAGATAAGTTTATTTTCATGAAAAAGCTTTGAATGTTTAGGGGTCAGAGTTGTGGCATAGCAGGTAAAGCTACCACTTGTGATGTGGGCATCCCATAATGGAGTGCCAGTTCCAGTCCCAGTTACTGCACTCTGATCCCACTTCTGAACCACTCCCTGCTAATGTACATAGGAAATCAGTAGAAAATGGCCCAAGCACTTGGGCCCCTGACACCCATGTGGGAGAACAAATGAAATCCCTGGCTCTTGGATTCAGCCTTACAAAGCCCTGATCATTCTAGTCATTTGGAGAGTGAATCACTGAATAGAAGATTCTCTCCCTCTCTCTCTCTCTCTCTCTTCCTCCCTTCCTCCCCTCCCTCCATCTGACTTTCAAATAAAATGAAAATAAGCACATTTCTAAAATATAAAATACAAACAATGTTTTAATGCCATAATGCTTAAAGTCAATTGCAACCACTCATTATATACCATTTCTTCCATGTATTTAATCACTCTTATCTCTGGGGCCGGTGCTGTAGCACAGTGAGATAATGCCTTGATCTGTTGTGCTGCCATCCCATATGGAGGTCCATTCCAGTTCTGACTGCTCTACTTCTGTTCCAGCTCTCTGCTATGGCCTGGGAAAGCACCAGAGGGTGTTCCAAGTCCTTGAGCCCCTGCACCCATGTGGGAGACCCAGAAGAAGCTCCCGGCTCCTAGCATCGGATCGATTCATCTCTGGCCGCTGTGGCCACTTTGGGAATGAACAAGCAGATGGAAGACCTCTATTTCTCTCTCTAACTCTGTCTTGCAAACAAATAAGAATTAACCTTTAAAAAAAACCTTTTTTATTTCGATCCAAAATAGACAAGATAAGGTCCCAAAGGTTACCTAATGTGTTATACACAGCATTACTGCTGAATAAGAAGTAGTTCACTGTTTGCCCTCATTATTTTTCTGAGGATACCAACTGACCACTAGTTCATGTTTCCCTAGGAATCAGAAGGATCTGTGGTTTATGTCCCTTTTACATTTAAACATGTCCTTAGACTTCACAGAGCCAAGAGCCAATAGAATACTGCTGCCAGCGCACCGCGCTGATCCGATGGCAGGAGCCAGGTACTTATCCTGGTCTCCCATGGGGTGCAGGGCCCAAGCACTTGGGCCATCCTCCATTGCACTCCCGGGCCACAGCAGAGAGCTGGCCTGGAAGAGGGACAAGCGGGACAGAATCCGGCTCCCCGACCGGGACTAGAACCCGGTGTGCCAGCGCTGCAAGGCAGAGGATTAGCCTAGTGAGCCACGGCGCCGGCCGTCCTATCCTCTTAATACAGTCTTCACGACCCATTATGTCTGGCTTAAGTCTGAGTTTGGCATTGTGGTATTGAGAGTTAAGTCATGGCCTGCAAAGCCAGCTTCTCATATGGGTGTTTCAATCAGTCCTGGATGCTCCACTTCCCACCCAGCACTCTGGGAAAAGCAGTGGAAGATGGATCTGGTATTTGGGCCCCTGTTACCCACATGGGAGACCTGAATGAAGCTCCTGGCTCCTGGCTTCACCCAGCCACTGCTGCCAACTGGGGAGCAAACCAGTGGATGGAAATTCTCTCTCCCACTCTCCCACACCTGTAATTCTGCCTTTCAAATACATAAATAAAATCTTTAAAAAAAAAATCTGGCCTAAGTCGCATGTATCCTTTGCAAAATATTGCCTTTCAGGTCCTGAACTTTTCACTCTTACCCACTCTCTTTCAAATCTCGAAGACTACTCTGAATTTCTGTGGGAAATTGTTTTCCATACTTTGATGGAATGAGAAAGTAATGTTTGAGAGCATAATTTTTGTTCTTGAATTGTCACCTCCTCTGTGAAGTCCCCTCCACCTCAGATCCCTTCAGAATTAACACTGATTTCGTTGTGTCTTCCAAAAACACTTGGTTTATTCCTTTTTACAGTACAATAAAATGTATGTAATTATTCCCTGATTTTTCTTGTCCCTTACTAAGGGAGAAAAATACTTTGCACCAGGTTGATGTCAGTCTTGGCCTGTTATTGGTCTGTCCAGTGAAATCTGAATGGAATTGGCATGTGTCTCTTCCAGAAAGAAAATTCGAGCCAGAGAATTCCCTTTAGCTTTGGTTCCATAGTGAAGATGATATGGAAAAGAACCACAACCCAGCTGGGCAGATGGCCTAGTCATTATAAACCACTCAGATTTGGGGGTGATGTTAGGACCAACATTATCCTTAGTGATCCAAGTATTAACAATATGCTTACAAAATTCTTACAAAATCAGAAACTGCTATTTACCTTTTTTTAATTTCAGTGCCTAGCACTGTGTTTAATTCATAGGCACACAGAATCTTTTTTGTCTGACTAGACAACTTTTAAAAGAAATAAAGCTATAAAACTATTCCAATTATTATTATTCTGCTCAACTGTGTGGAGTTATCTTCCACTATATCAGAAATGTTGCTTACTCCGTATTCACATATGTGAGTATTTTGATCAACTGGTTTGTTGGGTTAATGATTTGATCATTCCTTGAAGAGATAGTGATTGAACCTAACGGGGATCAAAGCCACTGATGTTGCCTGAATTTAGATTAGATAAGTACTGCACCTCTCTAGTGTGTCTCACCATTTTGTTTATGGAGTGTGAAATACACAGCCTTGTGCTGCTTCTGCAACCTTCATCCATGCATAGCAACAATATACTGTATGCACCATTTCTGCTAACCTTGGCAAATTAGCAGAGGTATTTGGGTAATCAGGCAGTTGAGTGTTTGTGTAGTTTATCACTTTTTATGAAAAAGGAAATGCGTTAAGGAGGATTAAGCAGAAGAATAACTATCATTGGCTTATATTTAGAATATTGCTGTAGTAAAATTAGAAAAAAATAAAAGTGAAGCTAAGCGCTTCATTAAAAATATTGGATTTCATTAGTAAGGTGACAGGACAAAATCAAAACTATGCAGCTCATTTCCTCTTTTCTTCTTGGTGAGGGAAAAAGAAAAAAATGTTTTATTTTTATCTTTTTTATTTGAAAACATTAGTCCACCTTTAATTCCGTGTGAGTAGCTATCAGTATTTTTTTTTCAGCTAAGACTGCAGTCCTTAGAGAACACTGTTGACAGCTTTGAGCTGACAAAGAATCATTATAATCAGTGCTGAAGATATGAAGTCACAATGAGAAAGAATTCATGTTTAGAGTAGCAGGGACCACACACTGTGAGAGTTTGCATTAGAAACTCAGCAGGTGTAGTATGCAAAACTGAATCACAGTAGTGGATTTAAAGAACTGAGGATATGAAAAGGTCACTTTTGTCCAAGTACCTGTGTACTGTGTTAACATTAAGAAATAGAATATTTCTTTGTAACTTTGCAGAAGAATTTGAGGGCTAGATACATAAAACATGGATTAGAAATATAATAGATGTCAACATGTAAGCCATAAAGAAAGCAAGAAATTATAAATTGTACATATCATAAATATGCAGAAAAATAAAAATCTCCCAAATGTTCTTCAATTGTAAGAGTGAATGGACCTTTAGAGATGAAGGTATGATAAAAGTATCAGGGGCCGCTGCTGTGGTACAGTGGGTTAAAGCCCCAGCCTGAAGTGCCAGCATCCCATGTGGGCATTGATTCTAGTCCTGGCTGCTCCATTTCCAATCCAGCTCTCTGCTAATGCACCTGGGAAAGCAGTAGAAGATGGCCTAAGTCCTTGGGCCCCTGCATCCACATGGGAGACCCGTAAGAAGTTCCTGGTTCCTGGCTTTGGATTGGTGGAACTCCCACCTTTGAAGCCATTTGAGGAATGAACTTGTGGATGGAAGACCTCTTTCTCTCTCTCTGTAACTCTGTCTTTCAAATAAATAAAATAAATCTTTTAAGAAAGACAGAAAGACAAAGACAGAAAGACAGAAAGAAAGGGAGAAAGAGAGAGAGAGAGAGAGAGAGGGAGAGGGAGGAAGGAAGGAAACATGCGAAAGAGCAGGTAAAATAAGGTTCACTGCAACCATTATGGTGCATCAAATATAATGAAGTAATTTCAATCTTACTCTTCATACGTGAGACAGGAAAGTGGTTTTTCAAAGAAAATTTTATCAGTTGTCATAAAAAAATTAACTAGGTAAAATTTTATTCTTAGAACCGTTCATTCATTTCTATTATGAACTTGTTTGATATCTTAGCAATATTTCTCTTCTTTATATTTCATTTATCTATTCTCCATTAATACTTTGTATGAAATTTATTCTATCCAGGCAGAGGAGAATAATAGTGGCATAAAACATGATCCCTGTTTTTCAGGAATTCACAGACTAATGGAAAAGATGAGTACCTAGACACAGAGCAGTGCCATTAGAGATACAGGAAACACAAGGAAGAAAGCACACAACTCTACCTGAGCCTACAGGGATTGAGAGATGCTGGCCTATAAGTTCAGTTTTCTTATACCTGTACCTGCTCATCTAGTAAATGAATGCATTACTTCCAAAAAGAACATCACATAAAATGCACAGAGAAAGCAATGGGAACAGCTTGCTGAGAGTAGCTTCCAGAGTGCTTTTGAGAACTGGCTGAACAAGAGGAAAGAAATATGGACAGAATTCAGAAAAGTATATAAGGAATTTGAATTTTGTCTTTTTTAATAGTTGTAGAAGGAGATTAAACAGGTAGGCAATAGTAACAGATTTGCAAGGATTTTCAGAGGAAATTGAAAACCGAAGTAAAAAAAAAAATCACTTAAAACCTTGGGACAGTTGCAGCCTGGGTTCCTATCCAACTTTGCTTCTGATTCTAGCTTCCTGTCACTGTGCACCTTGTGAGGCAGCAGATGATGGCTCCAGGGTTTAAGCATCTGTCACTTAAGTGTGAGACCTAGATTGAGTTCCAGGCTCTTGGCTGCAACCTTGCCCAGTTCTGGCCATTGAGGGCTTTAGGGGAGTAAATCAGTGAATGGAATTTCTCTCTCTCTCTCTCTCTCTCTCTCTCCCACTTTCATTCTCACTATTGCTTTTGCTCTCATTCTCTCAGTCTCACTCTCATTCTCTCTTTGTCTCTATCTCCCTGATTTTCAAATAAAATAAAAACAAATAAAAATTATGTATATAAAAATTGGGCTTAAAAGTTTGGCTTCACATACCCAGAGTTAATGTCAAGGTGTTATTCAATCATTAAGTATCAATTTAACCCAGTTATAAGAGGCTCCAGTGGACAAATGATAACTAGAAATGTTTGATAGATCACTCTAGTGTTGTGTATATGTATGTAATATGTATAACTTGTGCTGAAATGCATGCTATAAAGATTTACTTCTTTTACTTTGAGATAAACCCAAATTCCAATTTAGTCTACATTTCTGCAATTTACAACCATCAATTGTATACCTAACACTGCATTCTCTTCAACCATACTGGATATCAGTCCCTAGATTAACAATGCAGGCATGTATCAAGATTTGGGCATCTATTACTTAATCTAGATAAAATAACTGAAGTAAAATACAATTTGATAGGGGGAAGATTTAAAAGAAGGAGAAAATGTAAACATCTCTAATAGTGCTATCCAGTTATTAAGATTTTTAGGACTTTAATAGTATTGAGGAAATTAAAAATAACAACATAAGTCATAAATGTTTTTCAGTCTTTTCCTTCCTCATAGTTTTCAGTTTAACATAGTTAATACGTCCTAGACATTCATTCGGAGTGTTAAAGTGAAGAAAATCATCAATTTAGTTCTGTCTTATATTTTTAGTAATAAAGGCAAATTATTTTTGCTTAATTTGACATTAATAGCTTATGATATCAAATTAAAATTATTATAAAGTTCAGGTTGTTACATTCAGATTTTTAAAAACATAAATAATCTATGGTTTTATTAAACAATTCTATGATCAGTATATTCAAATCAAAAATAGTTAAGAACATGATCCCCTATTGCTGTTTATCATTTAATATGAATTTTGTATTTTTTAAAAAATGATACTTGCACATGAGTCAACAATGATTCTAGTATTATATTTCAGTAAGTATTATAACCTTCAGAAACAGTAATAAGCTAACAAACACTGATTTTTTATATATATTGTTCCATTTTATTCCTACTTCATTTTACTGAGGTAACCATTATTATATCTTTATTACTAGTGATGAAAAAATTGTGTAAATTAAAGAACTTGACTAAAGTCACATAATTGTTGATATCAAAGCAGTAATTCACATCCAAAATTGCTGACTTGAAGAGTCATGCTCTTTCTAGTACTTGTAAAGTGATAAGCACATATATTTTCTTCTATTTACAAATGAGGAAAAAAAAGGTAGAGTCAATTAAATTACTAGGTTTAGAATTTAGGCTTTCTTTTTTTTTTTTTTTTTTTTTTTTTGACAGGCAGAGTGGACAGTGAGAGAGAGAGACAGAGAGAAAGGTCTTCCTTTGCCGTTGGTTCACCCTCCAATGGCTGCCGCGGCCGGCGCGCTGCGGCCGGCGCACCGTGTTGATCCGATGGCAGGAGCCAGGAGCCAGGTGCTTTTCCTGGTCTCCCATGGGGTGCAGGGCCCAAGCACCTGGGCCATCCTCCACTGCACTCCCTGGCCACAGCAGAGGGCTGGCCTGGAAGAGGGGCAACCGGGACAGAATCCGGCGCCCCGACCAGGACTAGAACCCGGTGTGCCGGCGCCGCTAGGCGGAGGATTAGCCTAGTGAGCCGCGGCGCCGGCCGAATTTAGGCTTTCTGACAGCAATTAAGATACTTTTTATTTCAACTTGGTGGTCCTACTGACTTTTGTGTTGCATATTAGCATTTCAAGTAAAAAATGAATAAAAACTCATAGTATTTTTTACAAAATTATTCTGAATCTGATTATAAAATTTTCAGCACAAGTTTTTATAACTATATCACATTTGAAATTTCTATAAATCTTCAGAATGAATCAACATGAAAAATAATTTCCTTTGATCACTGAATAATTAATAATCTCTTTGTCCATGAAGCCCTGTATCAGTAGTATCTGATACTTTAAAAATACATTTGTTTACTTATCTTCATTTGAAAGGTAGCAAGAGAGATCAGAGACAGAGAGACAGAAGTGCTCCCATCTGCTATTTCTTTCCCAGATCGTCACGTCAGCCAGGACTAGGCCAGCCAGTCCAAACTGGGAGGCGGGGATTCAGGTCTAGGTCCCCCATGTGACTGGCAGGTACTTAGATGCTTAGACCATCATCTGTAGACTCTGAGGGTTTTCACTAGCATTAAGTTGGAGTCAGGAGCCAGGAATGGGACTCTAACCCAGGCACACCAATATGGGAAATGGAATTGAATCAACATCTTCACTATTAAATCAATTTCTCACTCCTTGATAAATTTGTTTAAAAAAAGTACTGTGTTCTGAGAAAAATAAATGAAATTTTAACCTAGGTGTTAAATTTATGGAAATAAGAAATCACAGCCCAGTAGAGTGAAGAGAGTATTCATGTGAAAATGTGGCCAATTGAAGAGATCAGGCTCCAGGAAGACTGAAAGGGGTGCTCAAGAAGACATCACCAGGGCAACCTGGTGTGGTGAGTTGGAACCCAAG
The DNA here is from genome assembly GCF_964237555.1 of Oryctolagus cuniculus. Taxonomy (NCBI): domain Eukaryota; kingdom Metazoa; phylum Chordata; class Mammalia; order Lagomorpha; family Leporidae; genus Oryctolagus; species Oryctolagus cuniculus. Next base: position 41,614,658 of record NC_091440.1, on the reverse strand, counting down.
TGGTGTGAAGAAGGTGTCCTCCTCCCCAGACAGTACATGTCAGAGTCCAAGAACAGCAATGAGGGCATCCATCATTCTGTGGTATTCTGCCAAACGCATAAAACTTAAATCAAATCATGTGGACACATGAGACAAATCCATTTTGAAGGCCATTCTAATCTTCTTGCAATCTTAAGAAATATTAAGGTCACAAAAGTCAATGACAGACAGAAAGAGCTGCAAAATGAAGTACAAAGACTGAAGATATATGGCAGCTATAAACATGGCAAATGATTGGATTGTATTAGTTTTTTTTGCTGTCATAATATATGACTACAACCATAGTAGCTTAAAATTAGTCAAATTTATTATTTTTTGTAGGTTAAAATTCCAATGCAAATGCCAAGCCAGCTAAAGACAAGGCATTGGCATGGTACAACCCTTCTGCAAGCTCTAATCTGGGAAGTGGGGGTTGCATGTCCTGCTCATTCAGGTTGCTGAAAACATTCTTTCCTGTAACAGCCCCCTGCATCTTAGAAGCAGTAACCGGATGTCATCCAAGTCAGATCCTTCTTGCATAACCACCTCTCTCTCTGCCCACAGTTGGAGTGGTCTCTTGGCTTTTAAGGATTTGTGTGATTAAATTTGGCCTATCTACATAATACAGATAGAGTTTTCACCTGAAGAGCTCTAACTTTAATCATATTTTGCCACATAAAATCATATTAATAGGTTCTTGGTATTAGAACTGAATATTTTTGTCTTTGGGGTGGGAGAAAATAGCTTTAAAATCACTGGTATTCAATAACCTCAATCAAATGTATAGTCTCCTGAGAGATCACGTAGATAACACAGTCTTTGATAGAGGACTGGACAGTACAAACAGTAGGGTATTTTTGTTTTGTTTTGTTTTGTTTTAATCTTTTTAAAGATTTATTTATTTATTTGAAAGGCAGAGTTATAGAGTCAGAGGCAGAGAGAGAGAGAGAGAGAGAGAGAGAGAGAGATCTTCCATTTGCTAGTTCAACTCCCCAAATGGCCACAACCGCTGGAGCTGGACTGATCTGAAGCCAGGAGACAGGAGCCTCTACTAGGTCCCCCACACTGATGCAGGGGCCCAAGGTGCTTTCCCAGGCCTTAACAGAGAGCTGGATCAGAAGTGAAGCAGCTGGGACCATAACTGGAGCCCATATGGGATGCCAGCATAGCAGGTGGCTATGCCACAGAGCTGGTCCCTACAATTTAATTCTAAAAATGCAATCTTATGGGGGGCTGGTACCGTGGCTCACTTGGTTAATCCTCTGCCTGTGGCGCTGGCATCCCATATGGGCACTGGTTCTAGTCCCGGCTGCTCCTCTTCCAGGTCAGCTCTCTGCTGTGGCCAGGGAGTGCAGTGGAGGATGGCCCAAGTGCTTGGGCCCTGCACCCGCATGGGAGACCAGGGGGAAGCACCTGGCTCCTGGCTTCAGATTGGCGCAGCACGCCAGCCGTAGCAGCCATTTTTGGGATGAACCAACGGAAGGAAGACCTTTCTCTCTGTCTCTCTCTGACTGTCTATAACTCTACCTGTCAAATAATTTTTTTTTAAAAAAGAATGAAACCAATAATGAATAAATTAGAATATCTTATTCATAGGCATATATTGATGGATCTCTCTGTAAGATGTTGGGGATATGTGTGTATATTTCTGTATCAAAGCAATAGAAAGGTGATTATATGCTTACCAGTTCTATAAATGTCTGTCTTCTGAAGTTGGAGAAACTTCCTCTTTTTTTTAAGAATTTTTTTTTTTTTATTTGAAAGACAGAGTTACAGAGAGAGGTAGAGCCAGAGAGAGAGAGAGGGAGACCTTCCATTCCCCTGGTTCACTCCCCAAATGACTGCAAAGCCCAGAACTGAGCTGATCCGAAGCCAGGAGCCAAGAGCTTCCTCCAGGTCTCCCACGCAGGTGCAGGGGCCTAAGGAATTGGGACATCTTAAACTGTTTTCCTAGGCCATAGCAGAGAGATGGATTAGAAGAGGAGCAGCTGTGACTAGAACCGGCGCCCATTCGGGATGCCGGCACTGCAGGCTGGGGCTTTAACCTGCTGCACCACAGCACCGGCCCTGAAGAGTTCCTCTTAATTGCTTTAAATCAGTAGAAAAAAAAATTGATAAAACTTCTAATGCTATCCATTGCAAACAGATAAATGATTTAAACAATTTGTTTCCCAGATGCTAATTTGAATCTTAATTTCCACTTAAGCATAATATATAAATCATTCTTTTAGAAATTTGCTAATATTCACTGCCTACTTTAAATTTTAAATATTTTATAATGGATGTTAGTCTGGTAATAATTTCAAAGGGCACATTAGAATCAGAGAAAAATAAAGGAAATATAAATTGCAAAGATACTAAACAATTTACTCAACATCATATGGTCAATACACACTGGAACTCATAATGAGAACTGAAGTTTTAACCATCACAATCCACTCCTTTTCCTATTAAATCATAAAATGATGAGGTAAACACTGAGTACAGAAACTACATTCAAATTTTCAATGTAACCAGTATTTAATCTGGTTTAGAAAATGTGTTTTCTTTCTAAGTATTCAAACTTTTTGACAAAATTTTCTAGGATAATATCATTGAAATTTTCACTGCTGTATATCTTAATTATGTGTTTAAATTTTTAATATTTATTTTGGAGACAGAGAAAGACTCCTAGAGGCAAGGAGATTGACAGAGGGAGACAGTTCTGATCTGCTGCTTCGCTCTACAAATAACTTCAAGGGCTGAGGATAGAATGAGGCTAAAACCAGGACCTGGGAACCCAATCGAGATCGTCACTGCTGCACTAGCAGGAACTGAAGTCAGGAGACTGAGCTGGGAATGGAACCAAAGGACTGTGATTTGGTGGGAACAGCCTCTTTAATGGCTAGGCTAAATGTCAGTTAAATATCTTTAAAATCCTGCTCTCTTACTTAATTGCTCTGATGAGGAAGTGATGAAAATATCACAAGTTTTTTAAGAGGAAAGAGTGGAGAATCTAGTTATACTTTGCTCATATTTCATGATTTCCTTTTTAGTTGTTGGGACTACCAGAATTACATTAAGAGAAAAAAGGAATTTACTAGCTTTTTGGCTCCAAGCTATGAACTCATGAATATTTGCTTATGTTGTACTTAAGAATCTTTAATTTTGTGTTACTTCAATGATATTTTTCATAGAAATCATCCTCTAGCAACAAGCAATAGAGATATACTAATTCACTCTTCTGGGACTCAAGTACCTTAAAAAATTAGGACTCTATTACGTTGTTCATTAATTGATGGATCAAGGAAATAACAGTTTTAGCAAATAAATTCAGGTTGAATTAGTTTCCTTTTTCCCCTCTCCCCTTGACTCCTGCATGATATTTTATGAATCAGAACAAGAATTAGAGGTAAGACTTAAGAAAAGGGAAGAAAAAAGGTTTTAAGTGGCCAAATTGACAACACAGACATGCAAAAAAAAAAAAATAAAGAAAAATACAAACCTAGTAGTGGTGAAAGGGTGACAGAAAAGAATATATGGTTTAGTGTGGGAAGGGAAGACCAATCAAATGTATGACAGAATTGGGAAGTATCAGAAGTCACTATAAGGAGATATATATGAAGATACCTACAGATTATGAATTGACTCCTTTAATTTTTATTTTAGGTGTTGTAGGTATGCACGGAATTGCTATAAAAAGAGACATTTCCTAAAGCATTCTCCACTTCTTTAATCTGTCATTTTCTCTGTCCTCTATGAAATACACTGATGGCACAATGGACACCTATAGCTAGTTAGTGGCACACATGATTACACTTACAGTTCTATTCATGCTTAGTAATGAGCTCAACATTTTGGTTGTATTTGTCCCTGAAGTCATAACTTAATCATTGTGTAGCAACATTAACATCAAAAATACCATAAAGAAAAGGAGAATTTTTGTTTTGATGGAAAATACATTGAATGCTTTGAACAGTCCCAATAACGAACCCAAAAATAATTATTTGAATCAACTATAGTTAATTGCAAAAAAGTTAGAAGTTACTATAAATCTAACCATAGTGATTTTCAGAGGTGTTTAAGTTATTGTTCCATCTGAAAGAAAGATACTGGAAATGTAAGGTAATGAATTATGGATACCTTCTAGGCATGCAAATTGACAAGCAAATTTAATTAGCAGAATTATATTCAAATAAAATATATTATCCTTGGCTCAAAGATAGGAAAAAGAATAAATATGTTTTTAGTCAATGTACTATGTATATAAATTGTTATGTACATAATTTTCTAATATAACTGAAGGTATTGATGGCAGCACCAAGTATTGCCTCAATACTGGTGGTAATGACCACCAATCAGCTTCTAAGGGGCTTCTATTTTTTAACAGTAAAAGTAGTTGGTGGCTGGTGCATGACAACATTTGCAAAGACTGATCCATGCAGAAATCAACATTTGAATGAATATGTACATTTTGATAATTTTCCAATGAATCCCTCCCTCCATCATTTCTTACAGTAGACAATATCATAAAAAATAATCTCTATCATTACTAATCGAAGTATAATCTTTAGACTAATAGCATAAGCATCATATGGGAGTTGATTAGAAATTAAGCATATCAGATTTCAGTCAACTTACTGAAACAGGATCTGTGTTTTAACAGACCCCAGCTGATTTGTTTCCAATTAAAGTTTGAAAAGCATTACTCTAGAGTTTTCTGGGTGAGTGTAAATAACAGTTAGCATTCCAGTTATAAAGTGCCACTTTTGAAAAATTTGAAGATCGGAATAATGAATCTACGGGAAAACAACTAGAGCATATTGTAAATTGTATGCAACTATGATGGAGTTCATTCTAAAGGAAAAGGTTGATTCTGAAGAAAAATAATGATTCACATAACTGGGGAGGGTTAACATATATACCATATCTGGAAGGTCCTAATTTAGAGGAAACATTGGTAAGGATATTAAATTATTGGTAATCTTCCTGCTATGGAGAATTGATTTGAATAGTCAATGTGCTTAGAACCTAACATATGCATATTTATTTGCTAAAATAGTAGGAGTACAATTGCAGTATTTATTTGCGACAACAGAAACATTAATATTTAAAGCCATTGTTTGCCTTTGTCTCCTGCTGATAACTGTTTTCCTTAAAAGCACTACAAAAGACATTTTGAACAGATGGTGGCTGGTTTTCTCTATCCTGCATCCCCTCACAACTGCCACCGAGCCTCACCATTCATTAATCTTCCATAGACTTCCAGTAGCACAGCAACTAAATTACACACATGCACACACTGAGGCCAGCATTTCTGTCAGGCTGAAATTAAACTGAAGAGCACTGTGCCAAGTCTTTTAACCAAACTTCACTATAAAACAGTTAGAAAAGCAAACATTTAGCTTGGAGGCTGATCCATGAATGTCCATTCTTAAATGGAGAATTTTGGCAGGTCATTAGATCTTAGACAATCTCTATGGTGTGTCTGAGACATTTTAGGGTGGAATTAAACTCTCAAAACATCTGGTTTGAATTCACCTTGACTCATAAGTGTTTTAAAAGAGAGCCATTTTGTTAATCTTTGAAACGAGCAAAAATATCACAATGATTCTTTCACCAAAACTGTTATCACCTGCTGTTTAGAAGCAAATAAAATAATACTACATATTCTTTAATTAGTAACTGGAATATATCTTCCAGGCTATATACTTTCTGTCAAACAAATTGAGTTCTTAGAATTTAGAAATTCTTATTGTAAATACACATACTTAATTTCTAAGGATAAATTATAAAAGACATCTTTTAAAACTAATTTTCTATTTTGATGTAATTTCAAATTTAGAGACAATTATAAGAATACTGATTCTGTTCTCTTTACTGAAATCCACCTAATTTTTAAAATTTTATCAAAATTGCTTTATTACTATTTCTGCCTATATATTAAAATATGCACTGAATTTTTAATATTATTTACATAAACTAGAAACATGTACATATTTCCTAAGATCAAGGACATTGTCTTACTGGCCACAATAAAATTTTCAAAATTTAGAAATATAGTATTTATATAATGCTATTTATCTGGTCTACACTCCATATTCACATGTCGTTTCATCAGTTGTCCAAACAATGTCCTTTACACGTATTTTTTTGTCTTGATTTAGGATTTGATCCAGCATCTCACATTGTGTTTTGTTGTCATGGCTCTGGCATCCTTCAGCCTGGAAAAGACCCTTGGTAGTGCTTTAACTGTAATGACCTTGACACCATTGTTGATGGCAAGCGATCATTTCTTAGAATGCTCTTTAAGTTGTATAATATTTCCTCATAATTAGATTCAGGTTATGATATTTGTGGGAAGGAATATCACATAGTGATGCAAAGTCCTCTTAGTGTATAACATCCAAAGGGACATTAGTTTGATTTGTCCTGTTTTGAAAACTTAGATCACTTGGCTAGGTGGTACCTCCTGGTTTTCTTTATTATAAAGTTAGTATGTTTCACTTTGTAATTAATGCCAGGCATCTTTGAAATGCACTTAAAAAGTCATAGAAAATAATAGGAAAATGTCTAACTTACAAACAAAACACTAACTTCCTACTTTTATAAAATGTGGGATATAAGAATTTTGTTTTGACAAAAAGTATAATTAATCACACTCAAATAAAAAATACTTTATATTGCAACATATTTTTGATTGTGACTTATTTCAAAAGGTCAAAGGATTAAAACTACAGATGAGAAGCAATGGTTTGAAATTAAGTATAACTGTTTCTAGTGTCATATATTTTTGAACCACATTTTAAAAATATAGACGTATTTTTGAGATAAGATTAAAAATAGACAAATCCTAAAGCAATCAAATTTGTGTTATTGTTACAGAAAGCTATTGACTGATTTAAATATTAGTATCAAATGCAAATCTGAGATCTTAATTTAAAACAAAAGTAACTACATTTTAGTTTAGTGGAAAATTAACAATAAAAATAATCTGCTTAATTTTTTATAATTATATAGATTTTATAATAATGGATATTTTATAATTATACAACTTCAAAAGCTTAAGATATTATAGATTGAAATGTCTGTACTGCTTTTTATATATTTTGTTCAAATTAACTACAAATCTGCTAAAAATCATATTACATAGTTATCTCAGACAGGTTTTGATTTAAAAATTCAAAATACAATATTTTTTTATGTAAAATAAGCAATATTTTCTGTTGGTGTTTAGTGATTCTTCACAGAAAAGAGTGAGAAAATTGACATTTATCAAGTGTCTACTCTGTATCATGGTGTATATTAAAAATGTTTTATAACATGAATATGTTTAAAGGCTAGTCATGGAACAAACTAAATCCACCTGAAACTAAAACAATATGGTTATAATTTTGCCCATAATTTTATTTTATCCCATATGGCTGTATTTCAGAGAATTAGTGGAATAAACTCAAAGGCGGGTTATAAAATAGGGGCCCGAATAGGTGGTCTTTGGGAAAAGTTCATCTGAACTGAGTGCAGAAGTGATTGTGAGGGCAGCTTTTATCAGTCCAGATTGTGGGCAGATTCATGGCTACATCTTGGGTGAGGAGGTCCAGAAAAGGATACACGAAAACTGTAATAGCTAATAAAGACAAAAAAAAAAAAAAAAAAAAAAAGAAACCTCTCTGAACCCCTGAGAACATAAGTATCTTAGCAATACTTAGGGTAGCAGGAAGTGGAAACAGAACTTTTACTTAGGCTTGAACACTTCTGCAACAGGCTGTGGACAGCCACAGAACAGATGCACTCATCGGGAACCCTGGTGGTGCCTTAACAAATGCTACCTTAGTAAAATGCCTTGAGAGAAGAATTCATTGCACTCTGCCGTGCTCATCTCCATTCCTTCAGTTAAATATTTTTGAGGCATTAACACTGGTCAGACACTATTCTAGGCATGGAAGTACCAGCCTTCAATACAACTTCAAAGAAGGTATATTACATTTTGATTATTTATTTCAAAGTTCAGAGAGAACCATACAGAACCTGTTCAGATATTGGTGTGTGTCAACATGACTTAATGGCAGATGATTGGCTATGCTTTGATATAGGAGGAACCAGCTGTCGCATGCAAACTGTGAAAATCCTTAAGGACGTCCCAGATTTCCTGAAAGCGCCTATATTCATACAAAGACAGGTAAAAAATGGCCAGGTTTTATGCATATCTATGTGGCCAAAAGGTTATTTCTGAGGTTTAGAAATTCCAAATAAAACAGCCAAAAAATAAAAATTGGCCTTTCCATAACCCAAATTCACACTAAATTGCTGTGTCAACTAGCCAAACAATACACATTTCTAAGCTGTCACTCCATGTCTTAGTCTCTATTGCTGCTGTAACAAATGTCCACAAACTTAATGGCTCAGACAGTTGTAAATTTGTACTCCCAGAGATTTCAATAACTTAAATATGAAATGAGGCATACCAGGTTAAAATCATAATGCCAACAGGGGTGTGTTCCTTTACAGAAGTTCCAAAGTAAAATTTGTCTGGCTGCCTTTTCCAGTTTCTAAAAGTCATCCACATTCCTTGGCTAGTGTCCCCTTCCATCATCCAAGTTTGCAAAAATCCTGTTGGATCCTTCTAACATTGCATCACTCTGAATGCTTTGCCTTGTCTTTCACTTTTAGGGACTCTTATGTACACATTGGACTTACTCAGATAATCCTGGATAATCTTTCTATTTTAAGATCTGGTCATCAGCAACCTTAGTTCTATCTGCTTCCTTAATTCACTTTGCCATGAAACCTAACATAGTCATGGGTCCTGAAGATTAGGACACAGACATCTTTATTTTGAGGCTGAGAGCCTCTGCCCTGACTACCATGCAGATGTTGCTTAATTGGTATACAGACAAGGGTAATTTGGTAAGAGCATCAGTGTGAAAATTAGATTCTGCCATAAAAATAGCAAGTTATTTCTTTTCATTGTATTTCAAATTATTTGCTAGTCTTATATTGCTCTAAAAGTTATATTGTCCAAAGAGTCACTTTCAGACCTTCCTACAGAATTTTTACATAAGGATGAAATCATGTTCAAATGCAGTGAAGCATATGAGATTTATTTATATCAACAGAAAATATCAACTTTGTCCTTATAATAGTGTTTTAATAAATCTCATGTTGTATATTAATCCATGGTGTACAATTCATATTAATTTTTTTTTTTGGACAGGCAGAGAGTTAGACAGTGAGAGAGAGAGAGAGAGAGAGAGAGAAAGGTCTTCCTTTTTCCGTTGGTTCACCCCCCCAAGTGGCCACTACGGCCAGCACATTGCAGCCTACGCGCTGTGCCGATCCAAAGCCAGGAGCCAGGTGCTTCCTCCTGGTCTCCCATGTGGGAGCAGGGCCCAAGGACTTGGGCCATCCTCCACTGCACTCCCGGGCCACAACAGAGAGCTGGCCTGGAAGAGGAGCAACGGGGACAGAATCCAGCGCCCCTACCGGGATTAGAACCCAGGGTGCTAGCGCCGCAGGCAGAGGATTAGCCTAGTGAGCCACAGCACCAGCTTAAAATATTTTCTTAAAAATGCCATATTCCTAAAACATTCATAAGTCAGACATTGGTTTTGATACCTTATCCTTTAAGAAATGTATACAAAGTAAATTTTACTTCCAATATTGTAGGTCTACAGCCGTCTCAATACTCAGGCAAAGTCCTAGAATTTAGGAGATGGAGGAAAGAGTTTGTCTATGATCTTTTGGTCACTGATTCTTGCTTTCAGCTTTTACTGAATGACAGAATTTTGGAAATTATTTCTCCACTGTGTTATTTCTTGCTATTTATGTGTTTGCTGGTGCACATGCATACACACACACACATACTTCACTGATGATCAAGAAGGGAGGAATAGCTGATATACATACAATAATCTCTCAGAGCTCTTGGCTCAGAGCATATGATCAATAACTACTTTTATAATTTATTAAAAGTCTAAGAGACCATGAAATCGATTAATAAATTGATTTTTAGTTTAGTGAGAAGAGAATCTATTAAAATGTATGTCTTTGATGCAAGATAAACCTGGACTTAAATCCTAGCTCTGCTTCTTACGGATCATAATTGCCCAGGCCCCTCCCATTCCACTGTGTACTGCTACCCATCAGGAAACTCCAGTGCAGCTCAATACACATCTGTTGGGAAATGGGCATGGAGGCTAGCATGTGGGGATCAATGAGCCATTGAAACTTCCATCCCTGCATGGTCTGATTGGAGTAACTTTAAAGTAGCTTTCTCACCTGTATAATGGGAATACTTAAAATTGTAAAGGTTTTTTGAGGGATAAATGGACTGGCACATGAAAAGTAATTAGCAGATATATAATTCCTGCTCTAAAGTCTCTTTCTTGCCAAAAATTTTTGAATTTTACTTTTTGTTGTTGTTCCCCAAAACTCCATTGACAATGCTCATACTACTGCCAGTCATTCAACTCTGACCTCAAATTTTAAGCCTGTTTTAAACTGAGAAAATCCATAGATATCAAATTACTTTAATGTAAGTATACTATATTCAAAAAGTAGTTGTAAACAGTGCCAAGATATTTCTGATACATTCCTGCTATGAAATTCTTGATTCTGCCTATCTTACCAACCTAATAGTTTGTGCCTACCTGCCTAATGAAACTTCACAGTTCTCACGGACAAGCTGGGTAGAAAAGACTCAAAGGTATTCTTATGACAAACGGGCTTTTGAGATCCACAAATGAGATAATACATTTCTTAAAATTGTAAGATTCCTTGGGGCAGTAGTTGACAGCTGTGTACAAACATGGGCTAATTAAATGACCAGTTTGGGGAGGTGCAAAGAGTCTGGGAAAAGATCATACCCCACTGAGCTACTATGGTAACTTATTAGTCAGTAAACAATGTTAATTTTTTATTTTTTATTTAATTAATTAATTTATTTGACAGGTAGAGTTATAGACAGTGAGCGAGAAAGAGAGAAAGGTCTTCCTTCTGTTGGTTCACTCCCCAAATGGCCGCTACGGCTGGAGCTACACTGATCTGAAGCCAGGAGCCAGGTGCTTCTTCCTGGTCTCCCATGTGGGTGCACGGGCCCAAGCACCTGGGCCATCCTCCACTGCCTTCCCGGGCCACAGCAGAGAGCTGGTCTAGAAGAGACTCCAGGACTAGAACCCAGTGCCCATATGGGGGATGCTGTCGCCACAGGCGGAGGATTAACCAAGTGAGCCACAGTGCTGGCCCTAATTTTTTAAAATGTATTACAATATGCCTAATAATAAAATATAATGTTCAACAAATTCTTAACACTATACAGCTGGGATGTTATTTGTTTATAATGGGGAATGTAAATTGGTCAAAAATGGTAATAATCTAAAATTATTTAATACAAACTGAAATATTTTGTCATTGATCAATTCACTATTATAAATAATGGATTGTGTGTGTGTGTGTGTGTGTGTGTGTGTTTGAGATAGTGGTTCTTTCAGTTTTTAGATAGCTTAAAGAATAAGCACAACTTTAAAAATCCAATTCAAACATATTTTTTAAATGTTAATCCTAGTTTGTAATAGAATTGTGATGTTTTATTTTGCAGTCAATTCACCATTAAACTGGGAAAAGCAGTGAAAGTTTTATTTAATTCTCTAATTTTCCAACCATTTAATTGTTATGGATGCAGGTTTATACAAGCAAGCATCTTGAAAGTACAGACACTTTGGAAAACACCCTGGAACAAGGAGACTTAGCCAGAAATATAAGGAAAAATACTTTGAGGATGCGATGGAAAGAACTAGTAAAGAGGACAGTGTGATTCAATCTACTTTAAGAATTTTATCTGCATTCCTGATTTTGAAAGGGTTTAACAGTTCTTTCACCAAGAAAACAATGGCACCATGTGAGAGGAACATAGAAAAAGGCAGAAGATGAAAAACATAAATAAAATATCAAACATAGATGACACTGACATTCGTATTACTTTTTAGTTACAGGCATTACACAAGAAAAGATTTCAAGAAAATTTGTATGAATGAAATACAAGGGACTTTTCCCTAAATTATAAAGTAGATTAGTTTCAGTAGATAGTTGACAGAAAATAAAAATCACAGGATACTAGTTGGAAGAAATTGAAAATCATATATTGCAAACTTATATAGCAACCGGATGACATTATCCGGTTGACAAAAATTAAAAGCGAGAGGCTAATTGTAAACAAGACTAAAATCTGTTTAATTGTGGGAAAATAAAGAAAATTTAAAAGGCAAGTCAGAGATGCTTAGCACACTGATCACACTCCAGGAGCCCAGTGATTATCACCGTCAAGGCATTTTCAAACAGCGCACAGTAATGGAAAACATTGCAGGCAAGTCACAAACTGAGATCAAGCCTGTAAACAAATAGAAATACAACTGGAAGGGAAATGTGTTAGAAAAAGGTTTAAATTATTCAAAAATTTTAGAGGTGGGTAATCAACCTTGGAAATTATTACAGTGCAAAGGCATTTGCCAAACAAAGTAATTGGGAATTTTTTATAAAACTTCTTATCTTCATCCGTAAGTATAAAGAAGGGTGTTAAGCTCAGAATGAAAATTATAAAGCTCATATATATCTGAGAGGGAAGAAGTTATTGCCCCTCCATTTACTTTGTCCTCTCATTCTTCTGGATTTTTCTTTTAAATGAACTGCTACCATCTTGGAAACTGAATGAGCCAATGCACTGTAGAGGGGCATAGTCACTGTATGTTGAAAAGCTACGCCATTTTGTGTCTCCCTTCTCACTTGTTTGCCATCTCCTTGGTACACCAGGTTTCAGAACTGAAGTTATAAGAAGTTGGAACTTGAAGGAACTGGGAGGATATAAAAGAAGGAATCTGCCTGAATGTGAAAGCCTTAATTTTGCTATAGATTGGGGGATGTAAGAGCACTAACAAGTGATTATTCATTCAGGCAATTTAATTCAAGCTATATTTTTAGAATTCCTATTACATTCCAGATGATGTTGCAAACATTGTGGAAATGAGGGTGAATAGAAGCCCTGCTCCTGTGAAGATCATTCCTAAAGAGAGACAAACTGAAACAAGGGAATAAAAGTGAAATAGCTTAAGTAATAAAGGAGGTAATGTAGAAGACCTTAACATACAAAAATTTGTCAACTCTAGCCTACATGTGACCTTGGTTTTCATAACTTCTCCTCGTGTCCTTCTTGATAACTGCCCAATGAATGGCTGCTAAATCAGGGAACACCCCCTTTCTCTCTCGTGCAGTCATCCTCCATCATTTCTGAAGCTAGAGGAACTTAAGCTGACTGCTCATACTAAAGCTTGATAACATGTCTACTCTTCTCCTTCAAGTTGAAATATCCCTTTGAAGACATTCTCACACTGTAGCATTATAAAAAATTATTTATTCATAGAAAAACAGACTGGCCAAAAAATTAGTAATGTAAGATGGAATTCTAGGGCTGGCACTGGGACATAGAGGATGTGGCTGCTGCCTGCAATGCCGGCTACCCATAAGGGTGCTAATTCTAATCCCGGCTGCTCCTCTTCCAATCCAGCTCTCTGCTATGGCCTGGGAAAGCAGTGGAAGATGGCCAGGGTGCTTGAGCACCTGCACCCGAGTGGGAGACCTGGAAGAAGCTCCTGGCTCCTGGCTTCAGATGGACGCAGCTCCAACCATTGTGGCCATCTGGGGAATAAACCAAAGGATGAAAATCCTCTTTCTGCCTCTGCCTCTCTGTAACTCTGCCTTTCAAATAAAACAAATAAATCTTTTTTTTTTAAAGATGGAATTCTAAAACTATTCATCTGAATCCAGCAAATGAGAAACAAAGGAAAAAAAATCAGAAGACAAGGGAAAGAAGTAAATCTGTGCAAAAAATGTACATTTGATGTTATCAAATAAACACCTTAATTAAAAGACAAAGATTGACAGAAAGTTGAAAAAGGCAAGACCCAGCTATATGCTTCTATAGGAGCCACTTTAAATAAAGGACACAAATTGCATATAAACAAGAATAGTGTCTGCAAATACTAGCTGATAAAATAAAAAAGGGAGAGAATGATCCAACATGGGAAGCGAGATACACAGCAGACCCATAGAATGGCAGATGTCCTAAACAGCACTCGGGCCTCAGAATCAGCCCTTAAGGCATGCGGATCTGGCTGAAAAGCCCATGAAAGTATTTCAGGCATGGAAAGCCAAGACACTCTGGAAAAAAAAAAAAAAAAAAAAACTAAATGAAAGATCTCTGCGAGTGAGATCCCAGTGGAAAGAATGGGTCATCAAAGAAGGAGGTACCTTTCTCTGAAGGGAGAAGAGAACTTCCACTTTGACCATGGCCTTGTCTAAATATGATCAGAGTCAGTGAACTCAGGGGGCTTCCATAGCCTTGACAGCTCATGACAAGAGCCTAGGGTGATTACTGATGCCATAAACAAGACTGTCAATTTGTTAAGTCAACAACAGGAGTCACTGTGCACTTACTCCTCATGTAGGATCTCTGTCCTTAGTGTGCTGTACATTGAGATTTAATGCTATAACTAGTACTCAAACAGTATTTTTCACTTTATGTTTCTGTGTGGGAGCAAACTGTTGAAATCTTTACTTAATGTATGCTAAACTGATCTTCTGTATATAAAGAGAAACGAAAATGAATCTTGATGTGAATGGAAGGGGAGAGGGAGTGGGAAAGGGGAGGGTTGTGGGTGGGAGGGACGTTATGGGGGGAAGCCATTGTAATCCATAAGCTGTACCTTGGAAATTTATATTCATTAAATAAAAGTAAAAAATAAAAAAAAATTTAAAAAATTTAGAAAGAAGTAAGTAAATGGATCCATAACATATTTTGCAAACAGTAAGTCACTTTTTGTGACTATATGAATATCATAAAAATGTTTTTAAGATAACATTGATTATGAGAAATAAAAAAGGAATTTTATATATATATATATAAAGAATAAGGGTCTATTCATCAATGTAAACTAACAATTACAAATGTGTACCTATCAAATAATAGATCTGAAAATATGTGGGGAAAAATTCACAGGATAAGCATTTTCACAATTTTCATAGTACCTTTGACACCCTTTTTTCAGAAACCAACAGAAAAAAAGACAACTAATAAATATATAAATTGTCTAAAACATGCTACTCACAACCTTAAACTAATATATATTTATAGGACACTATTTGTCTACTGAAGAATACAGATAGTTTTCAGGTAAATGTGTAAACATGGTTCATTCAACAAAGATACCATATGTTGATTCTTAAGCCACAGGAAATTTAAAATCATTGTTATTGTACAGATTATATTAATTTACTACGCTGGAACATATTAGAAAACAATACCAACAAAGCATATAAGAACATCCTTCCTGCAATGCTTCCTGCAAAAGTTCTGAAATTTAGCAACACACTTCTAACCATGAGTTTAGGAAAAAAATAAAGGAAATCACGTGGAAAATAGAAAATAATGCAAAGTAAAGTATCATACAAATTCAACTATCAAAATTTATGAGCTGCAACTGAAGGAGTGCTCTGAGGACAATGTACAGCATGAAATGACACTATCAATGAGAAATACCTGGGATGGGCTTTGTGAAGCAGTGGGCGAAGTTACTCCTTGGGGTGCTCTTAACCCTTGTGAAAATACCTGGTTCAAGTACCCACTGCTCTGTGCTTCTGATCCAGCTGCCTGCTAGTATGCCTGGGGGGCAGCAGAGATGAACCAAGTACTGAAGTTCCCGACACATGTGGGAGACCTGAATGGAGTTCCTATCTCCTGACTTCCACCCAGCCTAGCCCCTGAGCCCTGGATGTTTTGGGCCTTATGGGAATGAATCAACAAATGGCATTCTCTCTCTCTCTCTCTCTCTCTCTCTCTCTCTCTCTCTGCCTTTCTAGTACATAAATGAATAAATCTTTGAATAAATTAAAGGAAAAAAGACAAAAGCTTGAGAACTCAACAAGTACTACTTTAGCTCAAAAAAAGCAGTCAACATCAGTAGACAAAACTAAAGTATTTAAGAACAGAATCTAGAAGAACATGAAAGAGACAAAAACAGAAAATGAACAATATCAATAACTGGTCTTTAAAAAGAGAAAAAAACAGGTAAACATCTTCACAGAAGGATTAAGGAGTGGAAGTGGGAGGAGAGCAACTCAGTAATATCAATATCTAAAGAAGTGTTATTACTACAATATCGTAAATACTTGGAAATGTTAATGATGGAATAGCAAGATGAAATGTAAATATTTATCAAGGAATAAAATGCCCAAACAGATAAAGGTAAAAGATAGTATAATAATACCCCTATCTATTGAACATACTGAATTCAAAATCTCCTTGACAAAAAAATAAAAACAAAAATCAAGAAAAATCTCTAAAACTTGATTTCACAGGTAAATTGCATAAATTTTTTGTGAAATAAAATGTGACACCAATCAATTCTTTCACTATGAAGAATGAAACACTTTCCAATGCCATCTAAAATGTTGACATAAATCTAAATATAAAACTCAACAAGGACTTTGTAAAAAAGCAATAGCATACAGACTAACATCAAACACAAATGTAGGGTCGGCTCTGTGGCCTGGCGAGTGAGGAAGCCACCTGCAGCACCAGCATCCCACGTGTGCGCTGGTTCAAGTCCTGGCTGCTCCACTTCCAATCCAGCTCTCTGCTGTGGCCTTGGAAGGCAGTAGAGGATGGCCCAAGCCCATGGTTCCTTGCACCCTTGTGGGAGACCCGGAAGAAGCTTCTGGCTCCTGGCTTTGGATCTGTGTGGCTGTTGCCCCCCTCCGTGGAGGGGCGGCACCCCCTGCCACTTTCCCCGCTTCCGCGGAGGAGCGGCACACCGCCTGCCGGCTCTCTCGGGGGCTGCTCAGGTGTTCCTTCAGATGTTCCTCCAGATGTTCCTGGTGCATGTTGCCTCTCTCCTCCTTTATAGTCCTCTTCCACCAATCCCAACTCTGCTACCCACACGCCGAGTACGCTGCTCTCCTCCAATCAGGAGCAGGATCAGCTCCTGCAGCTTGTCAAACTGATGAGGCAGCTGCGTAGAGGTTGTTTGGTCTCTCTCAGCGCCATATTGTGGGAGAGCAGATGCATAGAATAAGTCTTAATTCCAGTAACTTAGTCTAGTCTCAGTTGCTCCCCACAGAGTTTAAAATATTTGATTTCAAGAACTAATAAATCACTATAGTAATCAAAACAATGTGATAATGGTGGAACACAAAGGATTTAACATGTCTCAACAGAATTTACATGGAAGCATTAAGAAGGACAAAACATCAGTTTGAAAATAACCCCTAACATAGCAATGCCTTCTGCTAAAATTGAAGGAAGAATAAACATCAAGTTGATGGTGATACATAGGTGGAAAGAAGGCACAATCATTGATGCTTCACAAAAAATTAATGGAGATATTGTCCTAAAGAAATCAGCAGTTTACAAATGAATAACTCATTTTAAGAAGGAATGAGATAGTGTTAAAGATAAAGCTAGCAGCAACTGTCCATTCACATCAATTTGAAAGGAAAATTTACTCTTATTTTGGGCTGTCATTTATGCCAATAGCATAGACATCTCAACTGGCTTTCACAATTTTTTAAATTTATTTTATTTATTTGAAAGGCAGAGAGAAAGAGAAAGAGGTACATCTCTTATCCTTTAATTCACTCCTCAAATGCTCACAATGGCTGAAGCCAGAAGCAAAAACTCAATATGAGTCTCCAAAGTGAGAGACAAGGACCCAAATACATGAGTCATCACCTTCTGCCTCCCAGGGTGCACATTGGCAGGAAGCTGGAATCAGGAGCAGAGGAAAGAATCAAATTTTTATATGCCATGCAGACATCTGAAGTTGCTAACCGCTAGGCCAAACTCCCACTCCCAGCTTATGTAATTCTGAATAAAAAATTAACATGGAACAAATTTTTATTTGATAGATGCCAAAACTGTTGCAACTGGATAGACTGCAAGCAAACAGTAGAGATCTCAATGAATAATTGAGATAAATGGAACCAGGACCCTAAAGAATGTCTTATGGAATTGCTACAGGAGATGAAACATTGCTTGACTACTGCTGTCCTAAAGATAAGTCACAAGCAAAGTAATGGCTACCAAGAAGTGGAATTATCCCAGTGAAAGCAAAAGCCAAAGGTAATGGGAATCATTTGTGGGTTATCCAAGATACATTTTGTTTATTGGCTTTTTGGAGGACCAAAGAATGATAACGTCTTCTTAGCAGAGTCTTTTAAGAAATTGAGCCACTTACAAAAGAGAAACACACAGGTAAGCATCCCTAGAGAGTCCTTCTCCATGTCAGCAAAGAGCAATGTCCCAGCCCATTCCTTCTTTCATCAAAGAAGGCTAATTTTTTGAAAAATTCCATGTTGAATCATTAGAAATCCACCTTACAGCCCTGATTTGGCTCCTTCTGACTTCATTTTATTTCCTAATGTTAAAAATATCCATAAAGGGGAACAAACGTTTGGTCTAGCAGTTGGTATTCTGCAACCCACATCAGAGTTCCTGGATTCAATTTCCAGCTTCAGCTCCTGACTCCAGCTTGATACTAAAGCACCTGAGTGGCCATGGTGATAGCTCAGATAATTGGATTCTTGCCATCCATGTGAGAGACCCAGATTGAGTTCCCAACCCTTCATTTTGGTCTTAGCCCAGCCTTGGCCCAGTCTCAGCTATTGCAGACAGTGTAAGAGTGAATCGACAGATTAAAGTGTCCTCTCTGTCCCTCTCTTTCTTTCAAATACAGAAATAAAAATCCCATAAAATGCTGGGACTATCTATTCTTTAAGGATACACTAAATGGCTGATGTCACCACTTTTTTTTTTTTTTTTTTTTAAGATTTATTTGAAAGGCAGAGTTATAGAAAGGCAAAGGCAGAGAGAAAAAGAGAGAGGTCTTCCATCGCTGGTTCACTCCTTAAATGGCTGCAACGACTGGAGCTGGGCCAATCCGAAGCCAGCAGCCAGGAGCTTCTTCCAGGTCTCCCAAGTGGGTGAAGGGGCCCAAGCACTTGGGCCGTATTCTGCTGCTTTCTCAAGCTATAACAGGGAGCTGGATTGGAACTGGAGCAGCTGGGACTGTGACCAGAGCTCAAATGTGATGCTGGAACCACAGGTGGTGGCTTTACCTGCTATGCCACAGTGCAGGCCATGGTGTCATTACTTACAAAAATGTTTTGAACTTGATGGAACTTTTGTTGAGAAATTCATATACACATATGTATATGAATATATCACTTAATTCCATTTTTGCCTGACCATTTCAAAATCCCCTCTACACCTATTTGTACCTGTTTTGACAAAAGTCACAATGCAATTTGAAGGCAAGAAGAAAGCCTTGTAACAAATATTTTGGGAATTGCTGGCTATTCACATGACGTAAAATAAACAACAACAATTTCATCATTTAGTACACAAAATTTAACCAGAAGTGAATTATACATCAATTTAAAAGTATACAAATATTTAAGGATAGGAGAAGGTTTTTGGAATCTGTGAGAAGGAAATATTTGTTTTACAATAAATATATTTATTTAACCAAATTGTTAGCAAGTATTTAGCTTAAAAAGTAAGATGCAGAAAGCACCAACCATAAAATTTATAAAATTAAATAAAAATTAATAAGTAGAAATTGTTCAAAGTGTAAGGCTTTTTCTTTTCAATAAGCACCATAAAACAAACAAGAAGGTCAATAAAAACTGAGAAAATATTTACAGCATGAATATTTGAGAAATAGCTTATATCTAAAATACATAAAAATAACTACAAAATACCATGCAGTTTGGAAAATAACACTTGCAAAGGGAAAAGATAGATATATATACACCATGATGTACTAGGGCACAACTACTACAAAAACCAGCCAAGCTTTCATGGGAGTATGAACTCAAGTGTATCCAAAATTAGTATTCAGTTACTGTTTAACCAACCATTCTACTCCTATTTGTTTACCCAAGAAAACGGAAATAGGTATCTACACAATGAATCTTTATAAATGTTTATACCAGCTTCATTTTCAGTAACTCAAATGTGAAAATCATGTCTATCCACAGGTACAGCTACACAGTAGAGTAATTTACTCAGCACAAAACAGAATGGGATGTGAATGAACACAACACCATGGGAAATTCTATAAATAATTATATAGGAGTGGACATTTGGCATAGAAGCAAAGAGATTTTTTGAGCCACTATCCCATGTTTTTAAGATTATTTATTTATTTATTTGAAAGATAGCATGACAGAGAAGGAAAGATGAGGAGAGAGAGAGAGAGAGGGAGAGAGACAGAGACAGAGAGAGAGAGAATCTTCCATTGCTTGTCCATTCCACTCCCTAAATGGCTACAAAACAGATTCTACGCCAGGATGAAGCCAGGAACCCAGAATTCCAACCAAGTTTCCAAATGGGTGGCAAGGGCTCAAATACTTGTATCATTTTCCATGGTCTTCCAAGTTGTATTAGCAGAGAGCAGTGTTCCAACTGGAGTTCTCAGTACTCAAGCCAGGACTTCAATATGGAATGCTAGTCTCCCAAGCCTCAACTTCACCTGCTGTACCACGACATGGTCCCCAGTATCCCATGTTAGAGTGCCTTGGTTTGAGCCTTGGCTCTTCTGATTCCAGCTTCTCTTCTTTTAGTGCACACTCAGGGAGGCATCAGTGATCGCTCAAGTGGTTTGTTCTCTGTCGCCACATAGGAGTCCTAGGTCCAGGCTTTTGCTTTACCCAGCCCTCCTGTTGCTGGTGTTTGGGAAGAAAATCACTGAATACAGTTAATCAATCAATCTCTCTCTGTCCCTTATCAAATAGATTAAATAAATACATAAATTGCATTTGAAAAAATTAAATAAAAGCTTTAAACATGTGCTTTAGGTCAAGTGAAAGAATATAGGAAAAATACATAGTATATGATGTGAATGAATTAATATAAAATTCCATGAAAAGTGAAGCTATTTGTTATAATGCATAGCTGACAGGTGCTTTATTCTGACCAGGAGTATGCAGAAGGATGAAATCTACAGGAGCACAAGGAGACGTTGGGGGCTGACCAAAATGTTGGGTGTTGGACTGTGGTTTCGTGATTGAATACATATTGTGTAACTGGATTCATAAAAGTGTATACTTTGAATTGATCTAATTTTTGTATGTAAATTTTAACAAAATAAAGTTAACAAAAACATAAACTAAGTGATTATAGAGTTTCCTCCTCATCTGGGTCAGGGATGTAGAGATCCCATATTTTAAGAAATGCATAGGTATACATACAATATAATACAATAATATTCGAGCAGTAAATCCTTTTTAATATCCTGTCCTCTGTAATTCCCCACCTCTTTCTATGAGTCAGAAGTTCAGGTGCCTACCAAATGTTTGGTGAGGAGGGGAAAGGCAGAAGGCAAATCAGGTAAAGACAAGTTTACAGTTCCCCTCTTCCTAAGTCTGCTTCTTGCCTAAAAGAGGTTGGAGTTGGGAGAAGATGTAATTAAACATAAATTTGAGATTTTCCTTATGCTAGATTGAAAATACTATTAGTCTTCAACCAATTTTTGCATCTAATGTTGCGGTAAGATTTTTAGTATATCCTAGGATGACCAAAAACATATTAGACTTTACCTATATGTTCATGTAGAATAAGGGCAGGAATTAGTTTCACTGAGAAAATTTGCATAATTAGTAGAAAAAAAGAATGAACTATCTATTGGATTTTATTCAAGAGATCCATTTGTTTAATGTAACTGTGACTAAACATTTACTTGTTTAAAAAAACAATAGAATGATAATGTGTTAATTGCTTTCAAAAGGTCTTTTGCAGATTATAAAAGCTTCTCCCCCAATTTTCTACAAACCAAAGCAGGAATGTATAAAGAGATAAAAGGGCGATAACTTTCACGCTGTATTTACTAGCAGTAATGACTTGTTGAATCGACTTCACTATGTCTGCAGCTGTCAAACGAAACTTTTAATGGAAAGGACTATAAAACTGGAGAAGGATAAAGAAATTATAGATGTGAAAGATCAAAGCGATTGAACAAGAGGTTTAGGCTGAATCTGATTAATGAAGGTTTATTTAACCTGTTTGGCCCCCAAATCACTCATTCCAGCTTTTCTATTTTTCTATGAAATCATGGTCTATCAACAAAATGTAGCACTTAACACATATCAGAAAGTAAAACAACCTAGATCCATCCAGTCTGGATCATCTGAATGATCTTAAACAATTGTTCCATTTCAGTTTCTTCAAACTCTCTGTAGAACCTGGAAATACGTTTTACATCAATAGCCATACGACTCAGAAAAGAGGTCTCAATTATAAGAACCCAGCATAATGAAACAGGGAGATGGTATAGTGAAGTTCCGCAGGTGGGTCCCAGAAACCAGGAAGGAATAGGAAGTAAATTTTCAACAATCCTACAATTTGGAATTAGATTCTATGAAATTTTTTAAAGTAAGCTCCAAAGTATGTTGTTAAAGGCCTCAGCAAGTACTTTTTTTTTTTTTAAAGATTGATTTTATTTATTTGAAGGACAGTTTTATTTTGTTTATTTGACAGAGAGATAGGGGTAGACAGAGAGAAAGAGATCTTACTTATGTTGCTTCACTCTCCAAATGTGCACAACGGTGAGTGCTGGGCCAGGCCAAGGCGAGGAGCCAGGAACTCCACCAGGTCTCCCTTTTGTGTGGCATGGACCCAGGATCTTCAGCCATCTTCCACTGCTGCCTTCCTAAGTGCAGTGGCATGGAGACTAATCAGAAACAGAGCAGCTAGGACTCAAATCAATGCTCACATATGGGATGCTGGAGTTGCAGGCAGCAGCTTAACCTACTGCAACACAATAATGGCCCCAACAGTTATGTTTTGTTAGTGTTTAGTAGTTCAAGTTTCTTCAGGTGGGACATTTGCTGCCTAGTTTACCAGTCTTTAGAACTTCTTTTCACCTTACTCATAGATGCTTTGATATTTACCGTCTATGTCTGGTATCCTTGATCTTGGGCTTGGTACACTTGTCACTATCAACTCTGTGTGAACAGAGATTGGAGCTCTCTTGCTCAACACTATGACTTGATCACAATTCCCAGAATATGGTAGGCAATCAACTCATTGTACTCATTTAGCTTTACCCTTCTGCAAGATTATAAACCTGTGCCACAAAAAGCTGACAGTGATTCACAGAGATAACATTGTAAACCAAATAAGGTATAGAAAAGTGGGAAGAGCTAGATTTTAGGTGCATCTATAAATATGACTCAAAATTTTGAGAAGCTCTCAAGTTCCAATAGAAGCAGTAGCTTAAAACATGCTTTTTAAGTGCTGCAGCTCAACAGTTTTCTCTATCCACAAACAATGAGTTGATTGCCTAGAGTGATATAATATGCCTTTTTGCAGCTACTTCTGGGATATCCCAAAAGTCCAACAATATTTGCAGGCAACATCTTAGCTACATTTGACTTTCTCCAGGGGCCAGCCTCTGAGATCTTACTGGTAACATCCATATCCAAGGAGATTCATTTAATACTAACAAAGGAGCTTCAAAAATGGGATAGATTGTTACCCCACACATAAAGAAAGACTTTCTCACCTTTATTAAATTTTTGAAAATTCTTTGAAGCCAAGAGATTATTGCTTTTGATTTTCTCATCATCTACATTATTATGTGAATAATAAATGTTCCACAATTTCTTGGTGCATGTATGAGGTCACCAATCCTGATATCCAAACCCAATTTGATCTGGGGGTAGGACAATGGCCAAAAAAAGAGTACTTTTCATGGAGATACAATTTTCAAAATAACCTCAAGATTTCTTTCATTTATAGTAGTCAATATATATATACACATTTTGAGTTCTCATAGAACCAGCAAGTTTCTGTATATAATCTCCCCTTGTGTTTTATTTAGTCTTTTTTCTTCCTCCATCTTAAATTACTTCATTCATCCCAAAAACATTAGACACCAACAGGTGCAACAAAACTTTCTGTAAGTTTATTTGACTGTAATATTTATATACATTAAAATGTTATAGAAATGTCATGAATACAACTTGGACTTTATATGGAATTTCTAGTTTTATTATTCTTCTTGACTGAATATACAAATTTCTGATTGAAGACTTTTATAACTAAAATTAAACAGATGGCATTTGTTACCTGAGAATGGCTAAAAATGTCATTATCTTTTTCATCCTGGCTATTAAATTTCCATCTCAGATCCTTCTTGGTTTTGTTAAAGATCCTTTTCCAGTATAGAAAAGAGTACTCAGATGGGCAAACAGAGTAATTTCACAGACACTTCTGTTGTTTCGTATACAGTAGCCATAATTTTAAGGATGGGGAAAATTGTCAACACTATCAAAATATTATTGCAAGAAAAAAGGGTTACTACATTTTTAAACCTTTGACTAACACGAAATCAGCATATTCTTCCTTTCTTTTATTGCCATAAAAATTGCTGATGTAGCCATTATTTCATAGGTAACTTATCCCTCAGTTTGTGCAAAATATCTCAGGTAAATATGTTCGGACTTACACGTATATAAAACACAAAGAAAAATCTGTATATTTATAAATGTAGGTACAGCATAGAATTTTTCAACATTAAATAACTAATATTTGAGGTAACTTATAAAAATATTTTAATTCTCTTTACAATATCTCAGATGCATACATGGCCAAATTTCTCAGTGTTTCAAATAAAAAGGTAATTTAGTGTCACCATTTGTCATTTTCAACTATCTATAAATCTGAATCTTGTTCTAATTATTTCTATAGTTATTAAATCTATTGCATTAACTTTTGAACTTTCATTGGTGAAATAATTTAGATTAGTTTGCAAGTTCTGATTAGATCCTGAAGAGAAAAGGATTATAGAAGTAATGCAATAATTCTTTATTAAAATGCTTCATTTGATTGACATACAAGTGTAATATATACAATTTGATGCATTTGAAGATAATATGAGTGTATGGGAAACATTTGGAGATGATCATATAATTCTTGAACATTCATTCCTATTGTGGGAGACAGCCTTGAAGATAGCCATGTGCTTCTGGTACCGCAAAGAACAATGCCACGCCATATTTACACCCTGGGATCCGGGTTGCCTCTGTTACTTATTTCTGGTAGAATGCAGGAGTGATGTGACATAACTTCCCCTTTTAGGTCACAAGATGGCTTGCAGTGTCTAATGGACTCTTGTAATTGCTGGGAGAAGTTAGCTGCCATGTTCTGACAAATAGTGGAGAGAGAAAAGAGACATACACTCACACACACACACACACACACACACAGAGCAAGAAAGAGAGAGGAAATAGCATGTAGATAGTAAAAACATGCAAGAAACTTGACATCAGGCATGTGAAGTGTTAAGAACTTAAATTATAAGCCAAGCCGAACATTCAGATGACTCCATTCCCAACCTCTAATCAAACTGAACAAGGGATTCCAATTGGCCAAATGTGATGTGAAATTGTAAAACTGTAAAAGCTAAAAATAAGTTGCCTTACATTTTTGTTTTCTTTTGGGGATGCTGGGGTGATATATTTTGCTGACAAGTGGTATAGAATTTTTTCCCAGGAAAAGGGACATGACCATCACAAAAACCTGAAAGGCATAGCACTGTTGTGGAACACAGTGATGATCCTAAACCAAATGGCTTCAATGAAAATAAGAGGCTACTTCAAAAAATTAATGGGAAATGGAATTAAAAGATAAATTTAGTTTGGTGAGAAAATTTCAGAAATTGAAGCATAATTTTTTGATGATACACATTTTCCATTAAGTTATTTAACAATCTTCATAGTAAAGGTTAAAAGGAGAAGAGTAAATTGCTATTGGAAGCTGAAACAAAAGGAGACATACATTATGTAGTGATACAAAGATTTGGTAAAATTCTGGAAAATAGAAATATCCTTAGTAAACTAAATTGGCCAATAAAATTTTCACTCAGAGTGTAGAAAGTGCTAGTTAACTTTTTTAACTGCCTTGATAAGGGATGTCTAGAGAAACATGAACTATAACAAAGGATCTGCTCGTTTTCAAGTCAAAACCAGAGAAAGCATTTCTGAGTCAAGACTACTGGGTTCAAATTAAATGCCTTGAAATCATGTTTCACATCTCCAGAAAGAATTCTTACATAAGAAATGATGTCAGCTCACAGGACCTCTGTTAAGACCTCAAAAATCTTTTTTTACAGTACATAGCATGTTTAAGAAGTGTTGTATACTAGAAGAGCTATGTGTACACTGTTCTCGTATGAAAAAAAAAAAGTGTTGTTGCTCAAGACTTATTGTGTGCATGGTACATTTATGGAATGCAGATATCTTTGTTTCACAATTATCAGGTTGTAAGTGTTCATACTTAAGGAATCACACCTGAGAAATTATACCAGAAGAATATAACACACACTTTGAACTACTAAGATTATGAATGCCCGGGATGGAATCCGATCTCAAATAGAGTAAGTAGTTGGGACTGAGTACATTTTGAAAGTAGGAAGAATATAAATTATTTGTAGCCAAGGGTGGCTGCAAAAGCTTTGCTAATCTTCTCTCTCAGAGGCAGAGTATGGGCTGAGCCTGTTTATGCCTTAGCCGATAAAACCTGGAGGCAGTGATGATGTATCCTTTCCTGGTTTATGTCTACAAGAAAATTGACGACTTCCGCTTCTTCCTCATAGAAAGCAGGTCTAATACCTTAAGATGCCCATTCTCCAAAGGCTAACCTGCCACATGACAAGAGAGAGACCACATGAGAACTGAGATATCAGACTTGAGTGAAGGCTTCTTGGGCCTCCCAGCTAATCCAACTAAAACCATAAGTTGAGACCCTAGAAGTATGCACCCCTAGGTGACTCATATCACCCTTCCAACTTATTCTCCAGATGCCTTGGACAGAGACAAACCACCCCTCTATGCTTTTTTTTTTTTTTTTTAATTCTTAGGAAAAATAAAATGGTAGTTCCTTTAGGTAGGTGAAAGATTCTATTTCCTCAATTGTCTAGTAGGCAAGACAAAGACAATTCTACTTAAAGCTTATTTTCTGGCAGTGGGCAGATTGATCTCATGTAAATGGGAAATAAATACACATTTTGATTGCAATTTTCTGGAAAGTGGAGATTTACTCTGAAAATTGTCCAATGACAAGTACTAGGAAAAGTGAGTGAGGAAAAGGCTGTGACAGTGGTTAGATAAGTGGTAGGTGTGGGACGTTCTGAGGAGGCACTGTCTGAGAGGTAAGGAAGGACGGCCCTAAATAGAACTTTGGCCAACATGAGAATTTATTCAGAGGCATGTCCTGCATTTTGTTGTGAGTATTTCAAGTGAATAGTCTGTACAGTTTTAACTTTAATAAATCATAATAAAATATATATTATATAATATAATCCTTCCAAAAATGACACATAAATCTATTTCTCCAAGAGAAAGGAAACTGGAACCATATCCCTTCTACCAGTTGTATTTTATCCTAGATTTGGTAAATACAACAAACCGTCTCATTTTAAAATAATTATTCCCAACCACTCTAAAACAAAAAAGTAACAATAAAAAAGAAAGAGCAACTAAATTACATCTGTTCCCTATAATTTCTTTAATTATTACAACTTGATTAGATTTTCACATTAACAATTGCTCCTAAATAGAGATATTTTCTCAAGCAATAGTGGATGGAAAAGCACCATATTTATTTCTGTCATGCTTTATGTTTCTTGGCTTTACTTAGAGCTCTTGGTACTGTGCAGGTGTATTATATAGGCATGGTTTCTCATGGGACAAAATGACAAAAAAACTGTAAATACATATGAAGTAAATGAAGAGTAGGATATTGAAATACGAGAAAGCTCTGCAAGGAACCAGAGATTTCTTAGAATTTTTTTATTAATCAGAAAGGGCATTCTAGAAAAAATTTAATGAATTGTTTTATGAAGAAGTGAATAGAAATGTCTACCGAGAAGCAAGGAACCATTAAATTCTCAAGAATAGCTACAGCTTTTTGGTGCCTCCGTCTGCCTATTCTGCTATAACAGAACAACTAAGACTGGATCATTTATAATAAACAAGAATCTGTCACTGTTACTGAGACTGGCAGGTTCTAGATCAAATCATCTGAAAGTTCTGTGGCTTTGTGCAGGCTGCTGCCAAGTTGCCACCTGTTGCTGCATTCTCTGAGGGAAGGAATGCTGTGACCACGTATGGAGAAGTGAGCCAAATGCTGTGTGAAGTCTCTTTGATAAGGGGCTTAATTCTATTCATGAGGGAAGAACATTCATGTCCTAATACCTCTTAAAAGCCCCACCTCTTAACCCTACCCTATTGGCAACACTTGAATTTTGACACAATCAAACCACATCAGTATGTATAATGGAAATTCAACCACATGCTTGATTATCTGGATGGATAATTAGAAATATAATATTAGTCAATGTGATATTGGGTATTTCTGTAATTGTCATATGTTTGTTTATTTACTGAAAATACACTCTCTTCCAGCTAAAAGTTTTCCAATTTCCTGAAGTTCCCCAAAAGCTTATTGTGCAAAAATCATCCACGTATTCTATAAATATTAATTAATTTAAAATTATAAAAACCAAATTACAAAATCTTATTAAAATGAAATTAAATCAAAGTACATATCATCTACTGCCCTTCCAAATACCATTTGTA